>NW_022993942.1:1806562-2095328 GCF_012275295.1 Melopsittacus undulatus
TTTAAAAAGACCTGAACTAGTTATGTTAGAATAGGCATTGTATAGTGAAAAAATAGTATGGTATTTTTTAATGGGTTCTTGGCATCCTTTGTATCTCCTTGTCAGTATCTTAAATAGCTCCACAGATCACAGGATATAAAACTGGAGTTAACATTTGCTGAATCTCTTTGTGTTGCTAGTTTTTTGTCACAGATTAATTTATTCTTGTGATGCCAATAGCACAAACAGAAGTGTGGGATTTTTTGGTCTTAAAAGGAGCAGAGTGTTTGCTCTTACCTTTTCTTTTTTAATAATAGAATCATGAACTCAAGTGTGATACTGAACTACAAGACAGCATGTTTCTGTCCTCTCCTAACAAAACAAATGTTCAGTTCAGCACCTCCCAGCCTCAGTTATCCAGAGTACCCCCATCAATGAAAATAGCTTGTATTTTATTGTGGGGTTTTTGGTGTTGGTGTGCTTTGTTTTTTGGTTTGGGATTTTTTTAATGATATAATGTGAAAATAACGTTTTAGATGTGCCCAAGAAATACAAATGATCTGTTGGGGAACCACATCTCGAATCACAGAATCACAGAATCTCAAGGGTTGGAAGGGACCTCAAAAGATCATCTAGTCCAACCCCCCTGCAAGAGTAGGGTAACCTAGAGTACTAAAGAAGGGTTAATGCTCAAGGCGCAAAGGATGTGATGCTTTCTAAGCATATGTTAATATAATTCAGAGTAAATGTTTCAAAGATTATATTTAAAAACAGTCTTTGATTAAAACATGTACACATTGATAGCCAGGAGTCAGGGAGTGCATTGACTTCTTTGAACTCAGTATTGTGAGTGAGAAGGCTGAATGTTTGTGGGTGATGATCAGGGCGAAAGTCAACCAAGCAGATATCCTGGTAGTAGTCTCTTATAGGCCACCCAGCCAGAATGAAGTTACAGATGAAGCTTCAAACAACTGTGAAAGTTTTATGATTGCTTGCCTTTGTTCTCATGGGGTACTTCAACCTACCAGATGTCTGCTGGAAGTACAATACAGAAAAGAAACAATCCAGGAGGTTCTTAGAGGGTGTGGAAGATAACTTCCTGATCCAGCTGGTTAGTGAGCCAACTAGGGGAGATGCCTGGCTAGATTGGCTGTTCACAGACAGAGAAGGACTGGTGGGTGGTGTGATGGTTGGAGGCCATCTTAGGCAAAGCAATCATAAAATGATTGAGTTTTCAATCCTTGGAGAAGTCAGGAAGAAGGTCAACAAAACCTCCACCTTAGACTTTTGGAGGGCTGACTTTGGCCTGTTCAGGGCACTGGTTGCAGAATACCTTGGGAAGCATTACTGAAGGACAAAGGGGTCCAAGAAAACTGGATGCTCTTGAAGAATGAAATCCTTAAGGTACAGGAGCAGGCAGTCCTTATGTGCCAAAAATGGGGGGAAGAAGACCAGCCTGGCTGAACAAGGAGATAGTGCTGGAACATGGGGGGGAGGGGGGAATTTATCACCTCTGGAAGAAAGGATAGTTACCCCACGAGAAGTATAAGGATGTTGTTAGGTTATGTAGAGAGAAATTTAGAAAGGCACAGATGGAACTAAATTTGGCCAGTGCCATAAAATACCATAAAAAGTACTTTTTCAAATACATTAGCAACAAAATGAGGGCCAAGGAGAACCTCCATCCTCTACTGGATACTAGGCGAAATCTAGTGACTGAGGATGAGGAAAAGGCTGAGGTACTTAATGCCATATTTGCCTCAGTCTTTAATAGTTACACCAGCCATCCTCAGGGTACATCCTTGAGTTGGATGACAGAGATGGGGAGCTGATTGAAGTCCCCGTAATTCAGGAAAAAATGGTTAGTGACCTCATGCTCCACTTAGACATATACAAGTCTATGGGGCCAAACGAGTTATACCCAAGAGTGTTGAAGGAGCTGGTGGAGCTTGCTGAGCCGCTCTCTGTCATCTGTCAGCAGCTGTGGTCTAGTGAGTAGGTCCCAGAAGACTGGAGGTTGGGGAATGCAGAACTTGGATTTTGCTCTCTGCAAAAACAGCAGGAAGGAGGAACCTGTCAGCCTGACCTCAGTGCCAGGGGAGGTCATGGAGCAGTTGAGACTAAATGAGATCATAAAGCACATGTGGGAAAACCATGGAATTGGGCCCAGTCAGCACAGATTCATGAAGGGCAGGTCCTGCTTGACAAACCTGATGTCCTTCTATTACAAGGTGACCCTCCCCAAATCTTCGTTTGTGAAGTCAAGCCATGATGGTGATGACAAGGTGACCCATTTGGTTGATGAGGGAGAGGCTGTAGGTATTGTCTATTTGGACTTCAGTAAAGCATTAGACACTGTGTCCCAGTGTTCCGGAAAAACTGGCTTCTCATGGCCTACAAGGAAGATGCTTCATTGGGTTGGAAACTGGATGACTGAGCCCAGAGAGTGGTGGTAAATGGTGTCACATCTAGTTGTTGACTGGTTACTAGTGGTGTCCCTCAGGGCTTGGTATTGGGGCAAGTGTTATTAAATATCTTTTGTGATGATCTGGATGAGGGGATTGAGTGCACCCTTAGTATGTTTGCAGATGACATCAAGTTGGGTGAGAGTGTTGATCTGCTGGAGGATAGGAAGGTTCTGCAGAGGGATCTGGACAGGCTGGATCAATGGACTGTGGCCAGTGGTATGAGGTTCAATAAAGTGCTGGGTCCTGCATTTGTGTCACAATAACCCTATGCAATGCTCCAGACTTGGGGAAGAGTGGCTTGAAACTGCTCTGCTGAAAGGGGCCTGGGGGTGCTGATTGACAGCCAGCTGAACATGAGCCAGCAGTGTGCCCAGGCAGCCAAGAAGGCCAGTGGCATTCTGGCCTGTATCAGAAAAGGCATAGCCAGCAGGACTAGGATAGTTATAATTCCCCTGTACTTGACACTGGTGAGGCCGCACCTCGAGTATTGTGTTTAGTTCTGGGCCCCTTGCTGCAAGAAATATGTTGAGGTGCTGGAGCTGGTCCAGTGAAGGGCAACCGAGCTGTTGAAGGGCCTGGAGCACAGGTCTTATGAGGAATGGTTGAGGCAACTGGGGTTGTTTAGACTGGAGAAGGCTCAGGGGGGACCTTAATGCACTCTACAACTGCCGAAAAGGAATGAGGTGGGGGTCAGTCTCTTCTCCCAAGTAACAAGCCATAGGACAAGAAGTAACGGCTTCAAGCTGCGCCAGGTGAGGTTTAGATTGGATATTAGGAATTTTTTTTTCACAGACAGGGTGCTCAGCAATTGGAACAGGAACTCACTTGGAGTATTGTGTGCAGTTCTGGTGTCCTCAACATAAGAAGGACATGGAACTGTTGGAACAAGTCCAGGGGAGGGCCATGAGGATGATCAGGGGAATGGAGCACCTCCTGTATGAAGACAGGCTGAGAAAGTTGGGGCTGTTTAGCCTGGAGAAGAGAAGGCTGCGAGGAGACCTCATAGCAGCCTTCCAGTATTTGAAGGGGGCCTATTGGGTTGCTGGTGAGGGACTAGTCATTAGGGACTGTAGTGATAGGACAAGGGGTAGCGGGTTGAAACTTAAATAGCAGAGGTTTAGATTGGATGTAAGGAAGAAATTCTTTACTGTGAGGGTGGTGAGGTACTGGAATGGGTTGCCCAGGGAGGTGGTGAGTGCTCCATCCCTGGCAGTGTTCAAGGCCATGTTGGATGAAGCCTTGGGTGATATGGTTTAGCGTGAGGTGTTCCTGCCCATGGCAGGGGGTTGGAACTAGATGTTCTTAAGGTCCTTTCCAATCCTAACTATTCTATGATTCCTAGGGAAGTGGTGGAATCACCATCCCTGGAAGTGTTAAAAAACTGTGTAGATGAGGCCCTTGGTGACATGGTTTAGGGGTGGTCTTGGCAGTCCTGGGGTAATGGTTGGACTTGATCTTAAAGGTCTTTTCAAACCTAGTTGATTCTATGATTCATGGCTTCTGTCAGAGCAGTGCCCTAAAGTAATGTCCAAAGTCTTTGGTTACTTTGCTTTGTAAGCTTCTATTGGAGAAGCACTGGCATAGCATAATCATAGTGTTTTACTGAGATAAAGTAGTGTTGTGGTTTAAGCCCAGTCAGCCATGCAGCTCACTTGCCCATCCTCCCCCTGTTCCCAGAGGGATGGGGAGGAGAATCGAAAGAATGTAACTCCCACGGGTTGAGATAAGAACAGTCCAGTAACTAAGGTTTATCACAAACCACTGCTGCTGCCAACAATTATAATAATGGTAAGGGAAATAACAAGGGAAGAGAATACAACCACTCCCCACCAGCCAACCGATACACAGCCTGACCCTGCCAGTGATCTAGCACTTCTGGGTAACTGTCCCCAGTTCTACATTATGGGCATGACATTCTGTGGTATGCAGCACCTCTTTGGCTAGTTTGGGTCAGGTGTCCTGTCTCTGCTTCCTCCTGGCTTCCCCTCCTCCCTAGCAGAGCATGAGACTTACAAAATCAGACTAAACATGACTTGCCAACAACTAAAAACAGTGGTGTTATCAGCTCTGTTCCCAGGCTTCAAGTCAAAACCGCAGCACTGCACCAGCTACTAAGAAGGAGGAAAAAAAAAAGAGTGCTACTGCTGAACCCAGGACAGTATCCACCCCTTATTCCATGTAATTCATGTCATGCTCAGATTCCACATTTTCAATATACCATTACTATTATCTCATATATATACATATATATATTCATATGCACAGAGAGAGATATAATTCCTTAGTGCATGGACCAATCCCTATAAAGCTCCTGCGTCCATCCGGTTCATGATGTCGGGCTCCATCTCTTGTAACAGTCTTTCAGAGCAGGAGAGGCTGTGTGCAGTGTTAACACTTGTGAATAACCTGGGCAATAGTGTCCATTGCAAAGTTCACCCCTTGATCATGAGTCTATCTGTATGTTGTGTCTCTGCCCTGATGGCCTGAAGTGTCTTGGGCCCACCAGGCTTAAAATAATTCACCCTCTCCTTCAGCAGTTTCTGCAACTTCTCTTCAGGGACTCCATACAGTTGCCTTCCATCTCTGATCCTTCCAAAGCATTGGAGCGGCCCAGTGGACTAGATACTTGCCCATACTGTCCCACACACCCTGCCACTCATAACTGTCCAGCCTCAGGGAAAATCTCTTGGTCCTCCTATATCGTTGCTAATCCTAGACAAGACCCAAACCTGACTCTGCTTAACTTTTGGGATCAGACAAAACAGTCGTGGGTAAAAACACTCTGTATGTGTGCCAACGTGGTCATCCCCATCACAATTAGCCGGCAGGTCTCAAGGGTACCCAAAGGCCATTCAAAACCTTCTGAACTCTCAAATGATGCTGCTGTACTTGTCATTGGGGTTGGTTTAGCTGATCTGCTTGGAGCTGCAGTAGCTGTGCTGTCTGCTGTGGTCGGAGTTTGAGTAGCTGCTGTACTTGTTGCAGGGGTGTGTGAGAATGTCTCCCTCATAGGCTGAGCACCCGAGGAGGGGGAAAAGGTTGTGTAATTGCTAAAAAATTCCATTATATACCTCCCAAAGTATAGAGGTGGTGACCACACTGGGAATGCAAGCCAGATCAGTTTCATGATCAATGATTCTATTGTATTACAAGCCTTTACCATAAAGTACAATGAAATAAGAACCTGAATCCAAGGCCCCCAGCCAGTAAACACACAGCAAATACTGGATGTAAGTAAGGTGTGACATGCTGAAACTGTGAGATCAAGAGCAACAACTTTGAGAGCCAGTAAATCAGCATTGTGAAAAGTGACTATTAACCGGAAACAATAAATGTTTATTATAAATACAGTTAGACACACTCTGGTCATATCTGTCATTATCTCAACCCTTCATGCCCCAAGTGGGGCTCCAAGAAAGAACTGTTGTTTAAGCCCAGTCAGCCATGCAGCTCCCTCTGCTCCTAGAGGGATGGGGCGTGGAATCGAAAGAATGTAACTCCCATGGGTTGATACAAAAACAGTCCAGTAACTAAGATATAACACAAACCATTTCTGCTACCACCAATAATAGTAACAATAAGGGAAATAACAAGGGAAGAGAATACAGCTGCTCACCACCCACTTACTGATACCCAGCCCGACTTGAGCAGTGATCTAGCCCTTCTGGGTAACTGCCCCCAGTTTATATACCGGGCATGATGTGCTGTCGTATGGAATACTTCTTTGGCTGGTTTGGATCAGGTGTCCTGTCTCTGCTTCCTCCTGGCTTCCCCATCTCCCTTACAGAGCATGAGACTCTGAAAGTCTTGGTCAGAGTAAACATGACTTAGAAACAACTAAAAACATTGGTGTTATCTGCGCTATTCCCAGGCTGAAAGTCAAAACCCTGGCACTGCACCAGCTACTAAGGAGAAAACTGACTGATACTGCTGAACCCAGGACAAGTAGGTACTGCATATTAATGCTAGAATTAAGTATCATATATTAATAATTTCTTTAATCTGTTGTTTTGTTTTGTTTTTTAATTTTTTTTCCTCCCACTTTTTCCACCCTCCATTAACAAGTCTTGGTTAACTGGAGAAGAAAATAAATTATAGTACTGAGTTTACCACAATGTAAAACTTGAGTGGAATCATCCAAATTGCATTTTTGAATCTATATTCACATCATGGCTCCTAAGCAGACTGTAATACTTCTAGGTGAAAAAGTCAGTGGATAGTGCAGCACTCAGTTGCTCTTTAACTATTGTTAAGTAATTTGTATTTTATCTGTGAGCAGTGAAAAATGGGCCTGGGATCACTAATGTAATTTTCAAGTAATGTTGAAATTATTTAATTGAATAATATACAGTGCTTATTACTGTTTTCAGCATGTGACAGTGGTTGGACTTAACTTTGTCTTAATCTAAAATGTGAATTTAATAATAGCATGCAGAATTTAGGAGGTGAACTGATTTTGCTATCGGAGAGGTTGAGGAGAATGTTTCTACAATTGGAGATTGTCTTTTTTTTGTGTAATATATGTTGTAAAATTGCTGTAAATCCATGTTATGTGAGGCCTTGTTTGACTTGCTTGCTTGGAAGCTTTATTGTATGTATTTCAGCAGGTTGTGGAACCATTACGAAATGTCGTTAACTTGTGACTATATTAGATTTAAATGTTACCTAATTGTGTTCTATTTGCAGTTATTGCAAGGTGATTGAGATGTATTGTTACATTATCTTTTATGATGGGATTTTCTTGGAGATATATTTGTAAAACAAGAATTAGTGTACTGTCAACATTTACAGGTAGATAGTGGTGAGAGTAGATCTGAAAATGAAGAGTAGCTTTATGAATTCCAACAAAGCTTAACATGCAGATGAGCTGCTAAGCTTTATACCTTCAGTTGCAGGTGGTAGCTGGAACAGTGGATAACGTTATCTGTTTACCAATATTCCAGTTGTTCTTATATGGATGAATTATTAACTGAGTCCCAAGTTCTTTATGTAACTTTGGGTGTAGCCTATTAAGATGACAGTTCCCTCTGAATGTGTACTTCAGACACCAGAGAAGGGGAAAGAAGAAACAGAAGATTGTTGGAACAGGGGAGCAGGAGCTCAAGTGGTAGCCTGAGCAGGGGCCAAGAGTTTTGACTCTAAAGGGACTGCTACCAGTAGAGCAACCACCACATACTGATCTAAACTTCCTACACAACCAGTTGCCTCATCTAAGAGACTGTTTTATGTGTGGTGATGGTTTTGGATAATGAATGGGGGAAGGAGAAATTTTGTAGAGGCTAGGGATGATGAGGTAGATTGAAAACTGGCTGAATGGCTGGACCCAGAGGGTGGTGATCAAAGTCTAGTGGCACAAAGTCTAGTTGGAGAAAAGTAACTAGTGGTGTATCCCAGGGGTCAGTACTGGGTTCAGTCCTGTTCAAAATCTTCTTTAATGACCTGGATGATAAGGCAGAGTATACCTTCAGCAAGGGAGGAGTGACTGATACACTAGAGGGTTGTGCTACCATCCAGGGGGACCTGGACAGGCAGGAGAAATGGTCTGTCAGGAACCTCATGCACTTCAGCAAGGGGAAGTAACAAGTCCTGCTCCTGGGGAGGAACAGCCCTGTGCACCAGTATGTGATGTGGGCCACCCATCTGGAAAGCATCTTTGAAGAAAAGGACCTTGGGTTTCTGGTGGACACCAGGTTGAATATGAGCCAGCAATGTGCCCTTGTGGCAAAGAATATTAATGGTATCCTGGGCCGCATTAGGCAAAGCATTGCCAGCATGTCAAGGAAGGTGATCCTTCCCTTATATTCAGCACCGGCGAGGCCACACCTGGACTCCCTTGTCCAGTTTTGGCCTTCCCAGTACAAGGGAGGCATGGACGTACTGGAGAAAATCTAGTGAAGGTCTGTGAATATGATTAAGGGACTAGAGCATCTTGCCTATGAGGAAAGACTAAGAGAGCTGGGAATGTTTAGCATAGAGAAGGCTCAGGGGGAATCTTATTAATGTATAAAAATACCCAAAGAGAGGCTGTAGTGAAGAGTGAGCCAGGCCCTTTCCAGTGGTGCCCAGTGTGACAAGACTAGACAATGAGCACGTAGTGAAACACAGGAGGTTCCATTTGAACATAAAGAAAAACTGTTTTTACTGTGAGGGTGACAGAGCACTGGAACAGGTTGCTCAGAGAGATGGTGGAGTCTTCTTGGAGATACTCAAAATACATCTGCACATAGTGCTGAGCAACTGTCTCTAGGTGTCCCTGTTTGAGCAGGGGTATTGAACCAGATGACCTCCAGAGATCCCTTCCATCCTGAACCATTCTGTGATTTCTGAGTGGGTTTATTTTATTTATTTTTTTTTAAGTTTCAGTAACAAAATTTGTAATTAGAAGTTTGTAATTGACAGTTAATTTGGGCAGCATGGTCTAGTGTGAGGTGTCCCTGCCCATGGCAGAGGGATGTTGCTGAACCCAGGACAGGGGGGTGGAAGTAGATGATCTTAAGATCCTTTCCAACCCAAACTATTCTATGATTCTAATTAATTAAAATGATTGAAATTCCATGAAAACCAGTAAACTGTTTTTGCCAACAGCACATTTATGTTTTTTTTTTTGCTGACCTTTTAAAAATGCCATGTCAAACATATTTACTAAAATTCAGTACAGTGCTTAGGTCTATGGTATTGTTTAGATAGCTACCTATCATACTTAAGAGCATTTTGTCTATTCTTCTGTATGTCTGTAGCTTTTTTATGGTCTTCAGCTTGAATTGTAAAATGTTTAGAAAGTAAAGTCTCTTTTAATTTTCTAGGTATTATGCAAATAATGAAAACAGGGCTTGGAGGATGTAGTTTGTCTAATACATCTTGTACTCAGAAGACAGTCAGCTACATCTAAATGCTTCTGGATGGTTGTTTGCCTGTCCTGTTCCTCCTGACAGGAGTATCTTCAAAAAACAACAGAAAATTCTGTTTCATGTGGTGCAAATACTTTTAAAAAATCTGACTCTTAAATGCTTTTAGAGTTAGGGAGTATGCAGGTGTTTGACATATTTTGAAACTGAAGACCATTGAGTACTTATTATAGAATACCACGTTGGAAGGGATCATTTGGTCCAATCTTTTTTTGGCAGAAGTACAGTCTAGATGAGATGGCCCAGCACTCTGTCCAGCTGAATCTTTAAAGTATTCAGTGTTGGGGAATCCACCACTTCCCTGGGGAGATTATTCCAATGGCTGGTTGTTCTCATTGTGAAAAATTTTCCTCGTGTCCAGTCGGAATCTCCCCAGG
The DNA here is from genome assembly GCF_012275295.1 of Melopsittacus undulatus. Lineage (NCBI taxonomy): Eukaryota > Metazoa > Chordata > Aves > Psittaciformes > Psittaculidae > Melopsittacus > Melopsittacus undulatus. The sequence goes on from NW_022993942.1 coordinate 1,816,292, forward strand.
AGTAACTTGTGCCCATTACCCTTCATCTTTTCCACATTATTCCTTGTGAAAAGGGAGTCCCCATCTTCTTTGTAGCCACCTTTTAAATACTGGAACGTTGTGATAAGGTCTCCCCTGAGCCTTCTTTTCTCAAGACTGAACAAACACAGTTCTCTCAGCCTTTGCTCAAATGGCAGGCTTCCTAATCCTTTGGTCATCTTTGTGGTCCTCCCTGGACCTTCTTCAGCCTGTCCACATCATTTTTTGTTTAATGGAGACCAAAACTGAACACAGTATTCCAGGTGTGGCCTGACAAGTGCCAAATGGGATAATGACATCTTTATCTCTGCTGACAATGCCCTTGTTGATGTAACCCAGCATTCTTGGCTTACTTTGCTGCAGCAGTACGTGGTTCACTTATATTGAGCCTGTTGTCCACCAGGAACCCTGGGTTCCTTTCCACAGAGCTGCTCTCTAGCTGGGTAGATACCAGCCTGTGCTGTCCTAACAGTTCACTTGTTTAAAGTGTGTATGTGGGGTATTCAGTCCTACTCTGTTATAGCAGTGTTGGCTTGTATAGAGAGGATGATGAGGCAAACATATTTCATATTACTAGCAATACAGATTTATCAATATTGGGTGAAAAGTACATTTTTAGATGGTAATGACTTGGGACAGGATTCTTTGCTGTGAATAAACATTCTAGTTGTCAGCCATACTGAGGCTTCTAACCATAGTTCTGTGAGATTGTATGTTTGGGTGGAGCAAGTTTAAATATGAAACAGGGATGTGGTGGGTTGGCCCTGGCTGCCAGCCAGACTCTCACCCAGCTGCTCTTTCACCCCCTCCCCCAGCAGGATGGAGGGAGAAAATAGGAAGGACAGGAGCAAGGAAACTTGTGGGTCAAGATAAAGACAGGGAGATAACCTACCAGTTAATTGTCACAGCAAAACAGACTTAACTTGGGTAATTTATTACCTATATATATGTGTGTGTAAATAAATTACTAATTCAGATATTGGGAAATGGAAAAAAACCCAAACATTAGACTTATGGAGAGCATGCTTAGGGAAAACACTTTTCTTACCCATTTTCCCAGACTGAGCTTCGTTCCAGATTCTTGCCCTTTGTTATGCCTGCAAGTTGCACTCAGTCCCTTCTGTGATGTAGTGTGTGTGGTGGTGTCTTATGGTCAGAGTACAGCAGCTTCTCTCTGCTGCTAATTTGTTCTTGCTTTTTTTCTGTTCTAACATGGGTTCTCTACAGGCTGTAGTCCTTTCAGGAATATCTGTTCTAGCATGTGTCCTCTGCAGACTGCAGTTCCTTCAGGAATATTTGCTCTGCCATGGAGCTCTCTCTATTCTGACCTTGGTGTTCCCTCTGTTTCTTCTTTTTGTTAATTTCTACCCTCTCCCTTTGGTGTCTTCTCCCATTTTTAAAATATGTTTTCATAGAGGTGCCACCAGCTTTGCTGACTGGCTCAGCTTTGGCCTGCAGTGGATCTGTTGCTGAGCAAGCTGGAACTGGTTGTGGCAGGCACAGGGCAGTCCTTGACCTCTTGTCACATAAACCCAATGCACCATGAAACATAGAGATGTCTGTTCTTGTGTGTTGTTTATCTATAGGATAGACTTCTAGAAAGCCTCACCTGTTTATAAGGGATACACTGCTTTCAGAGATCCTGACTTTTTCCTTTTCTGGGTTTCTGTTTTCTCCTTTTCTCTGCACTTCAGTAGACTCAACCTTATTTGAAGTCCTAGAAGATAATTTGATCTGTCTCTTGGCAAATAAGTATGTGTATTTCCAAAAGAAAAAGAACACATCAACTTTATTTATTTATTTATTTATTTATTTTATTACCACTATTTGTATTTATGCAACGAATCAGGAAATAGAAGACATAATCTAGTTTGGGTCAGACATAAAGCTTTCTGAAAAGACTTTTTTTCAAGCTAAGAGGAGGAGGATCTACCTCTTGTCCCTGCTAAAAGTTCTTACTCTAAAGTCTTATCTTGATGAATATACTTTCCCATTTATTTTCTGTTTGTGTTGCATGTACAATAAATAAAATAATTTAGAAGCAGGGTTTTTTTTTTCAAATAGTTTATTATTAAAGAAAAAAATTAATCCTGGATTTGGAGAAGGCTGAGGTTCTTAATGACTTATTTGCCTCAGTCTTCACTGGCAAAGGCTCTGAACACACTGCCCAAATCTTGGAAGGCAGAAGCAGAGACTGTTAGAACAAAGACCTTAGGCCCACTGTAGGAGAGGGTCAGGTTTGAGATCATCTTAAAAACCTGAATGTGTACAAGTCCATAGGACCTGATGAAATCCATCCGTGGGTCCTGAAGGAGCTGGCAAATGAAGTTGCAAAGCCACTGGCCATCATATTTGAAAAATCATGGCAGACAGGTGAAGTTCCCGACGTCTGGAAAAAGGGAAATATAACCCCCATTTTCCAGAAGGGGAAAATGGATGACGTGGGGAATTACAGACCAGTCAGTCTCACCTCTGTGCCTGGCAAAATCTGGGAGCAGATTCTCCTGAAAGGCATGCTAAAGCACATGAAAAACAACAAGGTGCTTGGTGACAGCCAGCATGGCTTCACTAGGGGGAAATCTTTCCTGACCAATTTGGTGGCCTTCTATGATGGGGCTATGGAACTAATGGACATTAGCAGAGCAGTTGACATCATTGACCTGGACTTGTCAATACAAAACCAATAATTTCTCTGAAATTGGTTTACTAGCTTTCACCATGCTTGATGTGTTTTCTCGAAATCAGTGGTGTTATGATTTCTAGCACTAACCCCTCGTACCTCTTGTGACAGAAGTTCTGTTTCTTCTTCCCTAGTAATAGCTGCTGCAATAGATTGTAACTAAAATTGTGACTGAATACAGTTTAAAGCTGGGGGGACATTTCCTTTCAAATTCTCTATGAAGTTAGTAATGTGATACAGGTCCTGGGAGGTGTGTTCTGCTAACACTGTAAGATCATTTACCAACTTCTGTGTTTCGGCAATGGTAAGGAGAGATGATCTGAGTAGTATTTCTAGATTTCCTAACTCTGAGGTGCTTGTTCTTAATTTATTTACTAAGTCTTCTTGATCAATGGAGTTTTAAGATTTCCCATTCCTGATCCGAACCATCCAGTTAAATCCCTTCTATATCTAGTACGGGCTGTTCTAGACAGAATCCAGGCTTCCCATCCTATAAGGCTTTGGTTAATAAAAGGTTTACATTATGATTTTATGGTTGAGATATCAGCTTGTAGCTTTACTACCACTTTCTTTAAAGAGTGTTTGGGGGTCTAGCATCAAGTTGTGTTCATTTGATTGCCTTATCACATAAGGTCCTGCAAATGAGATGGTGATATTTGTGCATTTTGAAGGGGAGAAGTCTGTAAGGGAGAAGGGAGTAGGTGTGATAACTTTTGCTCTCAGCATAATTGTTATTCTATCCAGTCCTTATTTCCAGTTAAATGCTAGAGTATTTGGTTCAGTCACTGCAAGACTAAATTGGCAGGTTTCCCTATCAGAACAGTTAATTAAAATTTGATTTTGATCTTGTCCTATTTGGGATATCATAAACTCAGGGGTATAGTTTTTAGGACCCTTAAAGGAGTTTCAGATAGGATATGTTTCCATATCTTTGTGAACATATCAGGATTTCAGTGTTAACAGATATTGTTGTGGAGTATTCCCCCCAGTGGGCTATTACAGGTGTATCGTGGTTTAAGCCCAGCTGGCAACCCAGAACCATGCAGCTGCTTGCTCACTTCCCCCCCCCCCCCCCCCCCCCCCAGCTCCTGGAGGGATGGGGAGGAGAATCAGAAGAATGTAACTGACTCCTATGGGTTGAGATAAAAACAGTCCAGTAACCAAGGTATAACACAAAACCACTACTGCTTCCACCAATAATAATAATGATAAGGGAAATAACAAGGGAAGAGAATACAACTGCTCACCACCTGCTGACCAATACCCAGCCCGACCTGAGCAGTGATCTAGCCCTTCCGGGTAACTGCCCCCACTTTATATACTGGGCATGATGTGCTATGGTATGGAATACCCCTTTGGCTAGTTTGGGTTGGGTGTCCTGTCTCTGCTTCTTCCTGGCTTTCCCTCTTCCCTGGCAGAGCATGAGACTCAGAAAAGTCCTTAGTCAAACTTTACTGAGCAACAACTAAAAACATTGGTGTTATCGGCACTGTTCCCAGCCTGAAAGTCAAAAACGCAGCATTGTACCAGTTATTAAGGAGTAAAATGACTGCTACTGCAGAACCCAGGACAAGGTACCTCTTGAGTATCATTTCAGTCTGTATATTGTAGACAAATTCCACCTTCTATCATCTCCCTGAGGTAAAGATTCAAATGACATGTTGTAGTGGTTTGATCTTGTGGTATTTTAATGTTAATTTACCTAGAGGGTCTTCTCCATTTGCAGTTCTCTACTAAATAACCTACACAGGATAAAGCACTGTCTTCCTGGATGTTAAAAGAGTATGAACACTCTGTGCTTATGCAAGATACAAGTAGGGTGTAGTCTGGATTTTGGCTATGTATTACTTAAAAGGTTTACCATAATAACTGGCCATGCAATTGATTTTGGCTCAAATTGGCATGCCGGAGTGACAGGTTGGGAACCTCTTTTGGTAGATATTGGGGTGAGCTGTCAGTTTTCCCATTCTTTGAGTGGTTGAGTGACTGTTTATGGTCAGGAGTGTATATACTGGTTTTGTGACCTCACCCTGGTTATCTGTATTAATCAGTCCAGTGTTTCCTTTGTATGCATTGGTCCAATCTAGTGAGTCATATTCTATATCAAAATGCTTTTTACATACCTTGGAAGTCTTGGCAGTTCCCCCAATTACAAAGGCAAATACATTTATCACTGTAAATGCACAGAAGTGGGTCCAATAAGCTCCGCTTTCCATGTTGCGGTAGGCTTTTCTGGTGCAAGGTCTTTCTTTATCTTGGAGTAGTGCAGCTAAGTGGTTATCCTGCAAGCTTTCACTGTGGTGTATGTCATCAGGAGTGTCTGGTAAGGTCCTTTCCACTTTTCACCTAATGGATGCCCTGTGAAGGATTTAATGTAAATTCAATCTATTGGCTTAATATCACATAATGGATGATCAAGACCTCTTGATCAAGTGTCTATTACCTGTTTTTATATTTAACAGTTGTTTACCTAATTCTGTAATGTAATTTCTCACCCTTCTCCCACCTGATTTAAATCTTCCCCTTGATGTCGTACAGTATGTGGTCATCCATAAAGCATTTCAAAAGAGCTTAGTTTCTCTTTTAATCATGGTTTAACCCTTATCTGCAGCAAGGCTAGAGCTAATGCTTGGATCCAGTTTAAATTAGTTTCCTGACAAATCTTTGCTAATTGTTGTTTAATCAAATGATTCATCTTCTCTACCTGTCCAGTAGCCTGTGGTCAATAAGGGGTATGTAACTGACAATCAGTTTATAATATCTGACTGATTCGCTGTACCATTTGTGCACAAAAATGAGTACCTCTATCTGAGGTTATAGTTGCTGGCACTCCAGATCTGGGGATTATTTCATTAAGGAGCACCTTGGTTACTTCTTGAGTCTTGTTGCTCTGGGTTAGAAAAGCTTCTGGCCATCCAGAGAAGGTACCTGTACCCCTCTTTTCTGGGTAATTCAGAGAAATCAATTTGCCACTGTTGTCCAGGGCCATTGCCCTTCCCCATCACCCCTAAATTGGGCTTACTAGTAGTCTATGTGTTATTATGGAGACAGAGTTTGCATTGTTTTTTGTGTTACTGTGGTGTAAAGGTTACGTCCCACTATTCATCACCTTAAACTATTATATAGGGTGTCTGCTCCCCAGTATGTCTTATTATGTTCTTCTTTATTTTCCATAATACTCATTCTGGCACTACTATTTGTCCTTCAGAAAGAAGATTAATTTTATTTTTAAGTTGAACCTTTAAATCCTGAGCTAGTTTTAAATCCTTCTTTGAGTAAGAAATTTCAGAATTTATAGTACTTACTACCTTTCCATCTGGTATTACGGCCAATAGGCTTACTTCTTCTACTGCTCTTTTTGCCTCTAAGTCCATGTCGTGGTTTAAACCAAGTCCCCCAACTCCCGGAGAGTTAGGAAGGAAAATCCAAAGAATGTAGCCCCCACGGATTGAGATAAGAACGGTTTAAACTAAATCTGCACAGTTCCCCCTTTGTTTCCCCTCCCCCCCCCTCACCTTCCCACTCCCGGAGTGATGGGAAAGAGAGCCGGAGGGATACAACTCCCACGGATCGAGGTAAAATCAGTCCAGCAATCAAGGTATAACAGAAATAACTACCGGTACCAATAACAAATCAATGTTAGAGGAGACAAACAGGGAGAGAGAATACAATACCACCCGCCGCCACGAGGCCAGCCCGGAAGAAGAGAGAGAGCTTCCCCCCTCCCCTCCTAGCCAGCTTCCCGTTGCCTCCCTGAGCCCAGCCCGGCGTGTTAACTCCTTCCCTCCCGGCCAGCTTCCAGTCCCCTCCCCGAGCAGGACGTGCTGTGGTATGGAATACCTCCCCGACTAGCCCAGACCAGGCGCCCTATCTCTCCCTCCTCCCTGGCAGAGCATGAGCTACTGCTGAACCCATGACAGTCCACCAGTCGGTTCCCTTTTTCCTGGTCCGTGTCACCCCTTTGGTGTCCTCTGCAGTGCATCACTGCCACTCGATTCAGTAATCTTATAGATTCAAGAAGCCTCAGTATCTCCGCAGAGTGCTTAATTTGTTTTCCGTGAGACATCAAAAGCCCGCGCTCTTTCCACACAACCCCATGGACGTAAACTACTCTAATTGCATATTTTGAGTCTGTCCAAATATTGATGTCTCTTCCATTGGCTAATTCTGGTGCTCTTGTTAGAGTAATAATTTCTGCTTTTTGTGCCAATGTTCCCGCTGGAAGGGCTCAGGCTTCAATAGCAGTTCCTCACTACTCAGTTCTCTGAGTAGTGGTTACAGCATATCCTGCTTTCCGAACTCCATTTTTAACAGAGCTGCTTCCGTCAGTGAACCAGGTTTCTGTTTTTGGCACGGGTTCATCTTTTAAATTAGGTTGGCTTGAGTAAGTGGCTTCAATGGTTTCTAGGCAGCCATGAGTTTCCCCGATTGCTGAGAAAAGAGGCTGGTTTGACAGTATTAGTAGTGTCTATGTCTACATCATCTTGTTCTACTTGGTACTTAAGGAACCAAGAGGGAGACAGCCAGTACCCCCTTTTTTGTTTCAGTACTGCAGATATGGTATGTGATACCAGGACAGTCATCTTGAATTTTCAAGCTTCCTGGATATTTAGGACTATGGCTGCTACTGCCTGTAAGCATTCAGTCCATCCTTTGCTTACTTCATCTAGTTGCTTTGAGAAGTAAGGTACAGCTCTTACATAGGGTCCTATATTTTGAACTAGGACCCTGAGGGCTATGCCTTGTCTCTCATGTGAAAATAACTAAGCGGATTTGGTGACATCTGGCACTCTGAGGACTGGGGCCCTCATTAATTCATTCTTTAATTCATTAAATGTCTCTTTTGCTTCCCTAGTCCACTGTAATCTATTGGCAGAGTCGACACCAACGTTTCATCCTGAGAAATGTCCAAAGTTCCTTAGGTATCCTGGGTTGAGGCAGATTTTTTTTTTTGCATTCTTGTCCTAGTTTCCACTTGCCCCCCTGAGACCTCATATCCCAGGTAGGTGACTTCTTGCTTCATTATTTGTGCCTTTTGTTGATATGCCTTATACCCTTTAAGTTCAAGAAAATTTAACAGACTTACCGTCCATTCCCTACAGCTGTTTAAGGTTTTGGTGGCTATCAACAGGTCATCCACATATTGGAGCAAAACTCCTTCCCCAGCGCGTGCTGTCCAGTTTTCAAGGTCTTTTGCCAGTTGGTTTCCAAATAATGTTGGTCTATTTTTTGAAGCCTTGGGGTAACACAGTCCAGGTGAGTTGTTATTTCCGAACTGACTCTGGATTTTCCCATTCAAAAGCAATCAATTTTTGGCTCTGGCTCCAAGGGCAGGCAGAAGAAGGCATGTTTTAAGTCTAAAACAGTAAACCAAACAAGGGTTGGCCACTATGGGATGAAAATTTTCTACTATGTTATTGATAGCTCTTAGGTCTTGTACTAATCAGTAACTTTTCCCATCTGGTTTCCGGATTGGCAAAATGGGGCTGTTACATTCGGATTCACTTTTTACTAAAAGGCCAAATTTGAGAAAGGAATCTATTACAGGTTTAATTCCTTTCCTGCCTTCTAGTTTGAGGGGGCATTGTTTGATTCTCACCAGTTGTGTCCTGGGCTTCAGTCTTACTTAGATTGGTTTGGCATGCTTTGCCTTACCAAATATTCCATCAGCCCACACTCCTGGATAGACTTGATCCAAGATGTCCAGTGATCCAAGGTCCAGATCATTGTTTGGGTCGAGCTGGGTATTGATTGGAGGGTGGTGAACAATTGTATTCTCTCCCCTTGTTATTTCCCTTATCATTATTATTGGTGGTGGTAGTAGTAGTAGTTTTGTATTATACCTTAGTTACTGGAATGTTCTTATCTCAACCCGTGGGAGTTACATTCTTTCAAATCTCCTTCCCATCCCTTCCGGAGTGGGGGGAGGAGGAAGGGGGAGGAGTGAGTGAGTGGCTGCGTGGTTCTGAGTTACCGGCTGGGCTTAAACCACGACAGTTCATGCCCTGCTTTGGGCGCCCCAAAGAAGGGTTGAGATAACGACAGATCTGACCAGAGTGTTTCTAATGGTGTTTGTGATAAGCATTAATTTTTTTGGATTAATAGTTGCTTGTCACAGTGTTGATTTATTTGCTCTCCGAGTTGTTGCTCTTCATCTCAGAGTTTCAGCATGTGGTATCTTACATCCAGTATTTGATGTTTTAGTGTTTATTGGCTGGGAGGCCTGGGCTAAGGTTATTGTTTCACTGTACTTCATGGTAATGACTTGTAACACAATACATAGATCATGAAACTGGTCTGGCTTGCGTTCCCAGTGTGGTCATCACCTCTATACTTTGGGAGGTATATAATGGAATTTTTTAGCAATTGCACATCTTTTTTTTCCTCCTTGGTGGGTCAACCTATGAAGGAGACATTCCCTCTCACCTCCCACTCCCCCACCAGGCTATTTACAGCAGCATTTGATAATTCTAAAGGTTTTGTATGGCATTTGAATACCTTTGAAACCTGCCTGCTTCTTGTGCTGGGGATCAGCATGTTGGCACACATACAGAGTGTGTTTTACCCATGGCCATACCACCCTGAGAATGCCCTATTTCATCTGATCTTGAAAGTTAAGCAGGGTTGGGTTTGGGTCTGCTCTAGGGTTAGATGACAGTATAGGAAGACCACCAAGAGATTTTTCCCTGAGGTTGGATAGTGTTGAGCATGGCCAAACCCCAGCACATTGCCATGATTTGTACCACGCTGGTATTACCAGGATGACAGCACACCTCGTTTAAGTGTTTTACTAGTTTTTCTGGATTTTGCACTTGTTCAGTGGTGAGTTTCCAAAGCACTGGAGAGGCCCACTGGCCTAGATACTTGCCTGTACTATCCCATGCACCCTGCCACTCATGACTGTCCAGCCTTGGGGAAAGTTTCTTTGTGGTCCTCCTGTATCGTCATCTAACTGTAGACCAGACCTGAGCCCGACCCTACTTAACTTTTGAGATCAGATGAAATAGGGCGTTCTCAGGGTGGCATGGCCATGAGTAAAATACATGCTGTATGTATGCCAACATGCTGATCCCCAGTGCAAGCAGCAGGCTGGTTTCAAGGGCATTCAAAGTCCATCTAAAACCTGCAGGATCATTTCTATAGGTCCTTGCTATTGCTTTCCAACTTTCTAAATGTCCCATAGAGGAATTAACTTTTAGCCTCATGGGTCTCTCAGGTCCTGCAGCTTCCCTAAAGGGGGCTTATATCATGCCTTTGTCTTTTATTATGGGTAAGGCTGATTGAGCTTGCATCTTGGCCCACATCCTCCTGCTTAGTGGCGAGAAAGGTGAGGGGAAGTTTTGTTGCCTTCTTCCCCTCTCCTTTCGTCACCCACACTCTGGAGAATGGGGAGGAGTTAATGCTTTTTCTGCAATTTCTCTGGGACTAACAAAATCTCCTGTTGTTTCCTCAGCTCCGCCCCCCCCGTATTTGAAACACCTCTGTCCTATAGAGCATGATCAGCAACACCGTTTTATCTTCCCTACTCTTTGCTTTCTATTCTCTCTAGAGTTAATACAGATGGATCTTTGGGTGAAATGTTTATCCCACACTCTTTCTGCTACTCCTGATGGTCTCGGAGTGTGAAAAACATATCTGCATAAACAACTTAATCCCACTTTCCTTCATAAAGAAAGCATTAACTGTAACATCGTATCGTAGTATAAGGATCCATTTTCTGGCCATTTTTCTCCCCATTCCAATTTATACAATGGCTACTGCTGGTTACTGTATTTTATCAAGGTCTTTTTGCTTGTAATTCCTCCTGGGGGATCCCCACTTCCCTTCCAGTGTGTTAAGATGCATCCCAGGCGACTTTTAAGCATTAAATTTCAGCTTTCCTGGTTTCCCGTTTTCACTTGCTTTGCTGACTCCCTACCTTACTGATTCTTCGCTTAATTTTTTCAACTGCAATATACCTTAATTACTTCCATTTCATCCCACTCAGTCCAAACTCTGCACCCTGTGCAATAAAAATGCCATTCAAATCTTACCCGTAACTTTTCATTACACTGGAGACAACTTAGAACGGAAATTGGCTTACATCCATTCCCATGATGAAACAAACAAGCTTCAGTCTCAGTGTCATATACTTTTTGCTTCATCCGTCTCCGGCTGTTTCGCTTGTGGGATAACAGAAACATAGATCAGGACTCCACACTCACTTTGTACTTAATTGTACAGCTCATACATAAGTTCACTCATTCCATATAATGCAGTTATAGTTCAATAACTATTTCTTGTTCCAGATGTTGTTCAACAGATACAGGGTACCAAATTCAAAAGCTTAAAACATATCCATATGTAATTGTCCTTGGTTCAGCTATAGCAGTCATTTTACTCCTTAATAGCTGGTGCAGTGCTGTGTTTTTGACTTCAGCCTGGGAACAATGCTGGTAACACACTGATGTTTTTAGTTGTTGCTAAGTAAAGTTTACCCCGATCAAGGACTTTTCAGTCTCTCATGCTCTGTCAGTGAGGAAGGGCACAGGAAGCCAGGAGGAAGCAGAGACAACACCTGACCCAAAGTAGCCAAAGGGGTATTTCATACCACAGCATGTCATGCCCAGTATATAAAGTGGGGGGAGTTACCCAGAAGGCCCAGGTTGCTGCTCAGGTTGGGCTGGGTATTGGTCGGCGGGTGGTGAGCAATTGTATTTTCTCCCCTTGTTATATCCCTTATCATTATTATTGGTGGTAGTAGTGGGTTTGTATTATACCATAGTTATTGGACTGTTCTTATATCAACCTGTGGGATTTACGTTCTTTCAGTTCTCCCCATCCCTCTGAGAGCTGGAGGGTAAAGAAGTGAAGGGAGTGAGCAAACGACTGTATGGTTCTGAGTTTCCAGCTGGGCTTAAAGCACGTCAGTTCTTTTTGGCGCCCAAAGTGGGGCTTGAAGGGTTGAGATAACGACAGTTTTGACCAGAGTGTTTTTAATCATGTTTGAGATAACCATTTGTTGGTTTGGATTAGTAGTCACTCTTTGCTCATAAGTGCAGCAGGAGGGCATGGACAGCTCCATGGATGGATAAGGAGCTGCTGTAGAAACTTAGAGGGGGGGAAAAAAGAAGTTTATAAATAGTGGAACGAAAGACAGGTGGCCTGGGAAGAATACAGGTATATTGTCTGGGAAGCTAAGGGACCAGGTTAGGAATGCTAAGGCTCAGTTAGAATTAAATTTGGCAAAAGATGTGAAAGATAACAGGAAGGGATTCTATAGGTATGTAGCAAACAAAAGTCAAACTAAGGGCTATGGGGGCCCTCTCCGGAAGCTGTCAGGAGAACTGGCTACACAGAATGTGGAGAAGGTTGAGGTTCTTAATGACTTCTTTTCCTCAGTCTTCACTGTCAAATGCTCAGAGCACACCACCCAGGCAGATGCAGGGACTGTGAGAATGAAGACCTTAGGCCCACTGTAGGAGAGGATCTGGTTCGAGACCACCTAAAAAACCTAAACATATACAAGTCCATGTGACCTGGTGAAATCCATCCGCGGGTCCTGAAGGAGCTGGCGAATGAAGTTGCAAAGCCACTGTCCATCATATTTGAAAAATCATGGCAGACAGGTGAAGTTCCTGATGACTGGAAAAAGGGAAATATAACCTCTATTTTCAAGAAGGGGAAAATGGATGACCGGGGGAACTACAGACCAGTCAGTCTCACCTATGTGCCTGGCAAAATCTGGGAGCTGATTCTCTTGGAAGGCATGCTAGGGCACATGAAAAACAACAGAGTGCTTGGTATCAGCCAGCAAGGTTTCACCAAGGGTAAGTCCTGCCTGCCCAATTTGGTGGCCTTCTATGATGGGGCTATGGAATTGATGGACATTAGTAGAGCAGTTGATGCCATCTACCTGGACTTGTGCAAAGCAGTTGACATTGTCCTGCACGACATCACTGTCTCTAAATTGGAGACACATCAATTTGATAGGTGGATGATTCGGTAGATAACGAACTGGCTGGATGGCTCCATGCAAAGAATTGTGATAAAAGACTCAATGTCCACTTGGAAAACAGTAATGAGTGGTTTCCCTTAGAGATTTTTGTTGAGACCAGTCTTGTTCAACACCTTTGTTGGTGACATTGACAGTGGGATTGAGTGTACCCTCAGCAAATTTGCCACCGACACTAAGCTGTGTGGTTCAGTTGATACGCTGGGAGGAAGGGATGCCATCCAGTGGTACCTTGACACGCTTGTGAGGTGGGCCAATGTAAGCATCATGAAGTTCAACCAAGTCAAATGCATGGTCCTACACCTGTGTTGGGACAATCCCAGGCACAGCTACAGGTTGGATGGAGAAGAGATTCAGAGCAGCCCTGTGGAGAAGGACTTGGGGATGGTGTTAGTTAAGAAACTGAACATGAGCCAGCAGTTTGCGTTTGCAGCCCAGAAAGCCAACCATATCCTGGACTGCATCAAAAGAAGTGTGACCAGCAGGTTGAAGGAGGTGACCCTGCCCCTCTACTCTGTTCTTATGAGACCTCACTTGGAGTCTTCTGTACAGTTCTGGTGTCCTCACCATAAAAAGGACATGGAGCTGGTGGAACAGGTCCAGAAGAGGACCATGAGAATGATCAGGGATCTGGAGCACCTCCCATATGAAGTCAGGCTGAGAAAGTTGGGGCTGCTCAGCCTGGAGAAGATAAGACTGCGTGGAGACCTCATAGCAGCCTTCCAGTATCTGAAGGGGGCCTACAAGGATGCTGGAGAGGGACTATTCATAAGGGACTGTACTGATAGGACAGGGGGTAATGAGTTGAAACTTAAACAGCAGAGGTTTAGATGGGATATAAGGAATAAATTCTTTCCTGTTAGGGTGGTGGGGTACTGGAATGGGTTGCCCAGGGAGGTAGTGAATGCTCCATCCCTGGCAATGTTCAAGGCCATGTTGGATGAAGCCTTGGGTGATATGGTTTAGTGTGAGGTGTTCCTGCCTATGGCAGGGGGTTGGAACTAGATAATCTAAAGGTTGTTTCCAACCCTAACTATTCTATGATTCTATGATTTTATGTTAAGGTTCCTACCAGCCCTAATTATTCTATGATTCTATCTGCATAATGTTTATTTATTTTCTCTCAGATTTTTTGTGGTTGCTGTCAGAGTATCACCATGTCATACCTTATTTGCAGCCAGTATTTTTGTTTTAGTGTTTATCAGCTTTGGGGCCTGGGGCAACATTCTTGTTTCACTGTACTTTATGGTAATGATGTGTAATACTATAGAATAATTGATCATGAAACTGGTTTGGCATGCATTCTCAGTGTGGTCATCACTTCTGTCCCTTGGGAGGCATATAATAGGAATTTTTACCAATTACATATTATTTTTTTTTTTCCTCCCCTGTGGGGAGGTCAACCTTTGAAGGAGACATTCCCTCCACTTCCCCACCAGGCTATATACAGTAGCATATGAGAATTCTAAAGATTTTCGATATCCTTTGGGTAAGGGGTCCAGAGTTAAACAGGGTAAGGTCAGGTTAGATATAATGATGAAATTCTTTACTGTGAGGATGTTGAGGCACTGGTACAGTTTGCCCAAGTAAGTGGTAAATGCTCCATCCCTGTTAGTTTTCAAGGCCAGGTTGTATGGAGTCCTGAGTGAGATGGTCTAGTGCACGGTGTCCCTGCCCATGGCAGGGGGGTTGGAACTAGATGATCTTAAGGTCCTTTCCAACCCTAATTATTCTATGATTCTATGAGCTACTGCAAAAATAAGACCCCTTAAATGGTAAATGGAATGAAGTGAGAGAGATTGAGTGCTGTATCGGTGCACATCATGAGGAAAATCTATTGCAAATAGAGAACAAACTATATTGCTTGTCTTAGTAACCATATGTTGCTAATTCAAGGGATGAACAAGTACAGTAGGAAACATAAGAAATGGTACTTTCAGGATTTGTCTACTTTTTTAAATAATTAACTTTACATGCAGTCTTTGAAAGTTACTGTTTACATGTGTTCTCATAAAAGGAGGGCCAAGGAGAATCTCCATCCTCTACTGGATACTAGGGGATACCTAGTGACTAAAAATGAGGAAAAGACTGAGGTATTTAATGCTGCCTTTGCCTCAGTCTTTAATAGTCACACCAGCCATCCTCAGGGTACTCAGTTTCTTGAGTTGGATGACAGAGATGGGGAGCCAATTGAAGTCCCCATAATTCAGGAAGAAATGGTTAGTAACCTCCTGCTTCGCTTAGATGTATACAAGTCAGATGGGTTCCACCCAGGAGTGCTGAAGGAGCTGGTGGAGGATCTCACCAAGCCACTCTTCATCATTTATCAGCATTCTTGGTCTAGTGGGCAGGTCCCAGGGGACTGGAGTTTGACCAACATGACACCTCTCTACAAAAAGGGCAGGAAGGAGGATCCTGGTAACTACAGGCCTGTCAGCCTGACCTCAGTGCCAGGAAGGTCATGGAGCAGATCTAAGTGAGAGCACTCAGGATGTGTGGGAAAACAGGGGATTCAGGCCCAGTCAGCATAGATTCATGAAGGGCAGGTCCTGCTTGACCAACCTGATCTTCTATTACAAGGCAACCTGAGTGGTTGATGAGGGAATAGCTGTAGACATTGTCTGTTTGAACCTTAGTAAAGGGTTTGATACTGTCTCCCACAGCATTCTCTTTGAGAACCTGGTTGCTCATGGCCTGGATAGGTGTATTCTTCGCTGAATATAAAGTTGCCTGGATGGGCAAGCCCAGAGTGGTGATAAATGGTTTCACATCTAGTTATCGACTGGTTACTAGTGGTGTCCCTCAGGGCTTGGTGTTAGGACAAATGTTTTTTAATATCTTTCATGATGATCTGGATGAGGGGATTGAGTGCACCCTTAGTATGTTTGCAGATGACATCAAGTTGGGTGAGAGTGTTGATCTGCTGGAGGATAGGAAGGTTCTGCAGAGGGATCTGGACAGGCTGGATCAATGGACTGTGGCCAGTGGTATGAGGTTCAATAAAGTGCTGGGTCCTGCATTTGTGTCACAATAACCCTATGCAATGCTCCAGACTTGGGGAAGAGTGGCTTGAAACTGCTCTGCTGAAAGGGGCCTGGGGGTGCTGATTGACAGCCAGCTGAACATGAGCCAGCAGTGTGCCCAGGCAGCCAAGAAGGCCAGTGGCATTCTGGCCTGTATCAGAAAAGGCATAGCCAGCAGGACTAGGATAGTTATAATTCCCCTGTACTTGACACTGGTGAGGCCGCACCTCGAGTATTGTGTTTAGTTCTGGGCCCCTTGCTGCAAGAAATATGTTGAGGTGCTGGAGCTGGTCCAGTGAAGGGCAACCGAGCTGTTGAAGGGCCTGGAGCACAGGTCTTATGAGGAATGGTTGAGGGAACTGGGGTTCTTTAGTCTGAAGAAGGCTCATTATCACTCTACAACTACCTGAAAGGAGGATGGAGAGAGGAGGTGGCTGTTTTCCCAAATAACAGGCGATATTGCAAGAATTAATGGTCTTAAGCTGTACCAGGGAAGGTTTAAACTGGATTTTAGGAACAGTTTTTTCATCAAAAGGGTGATCATGCATTGGAACAGGCTTCCTAGGGAAGTGGTGGAATCACCATCCCTGGAAGTGTTAAAAAACTGTGTCGATGAGGCCCTTGGTGACATGGTTTAGGGGTGGTCTTGGTGATCTTAAAGGTCTTTTCCAACTTAATTGATTCTACGATTTTTATGATTTTGTGATTATGGAAGATATCCCTGCCCAAGTGGAGAATCTGGTTTGGAGGATCAGTTCCTAATTGGTCAGCTGTGATGCTTTTCTAAAATATACTGATAGTTTGTAAAGGCCATTATAGTGTTTTTTGGATGTATTAATTTTGTTTACTGAATGCATCCAGAATAACAGAATATGAAGAGACTTCTCATTGTGCATGAAAGAAAAAATATTTTGTTTCACTCCAATGTTTATTTTAACCAGGTCTCAAATCAGACTATGCTTTCTGGTTTGTTTTTCAGAGTGATATAATTGAAAGTGCTTCTATATTTGAGGAAGAACAAATTGGTGGTTGAATGGTGGATTAATAAGTAGCTGTTGTATTGCCAGAATAAGAAGATATTTTGGGAGTTGGGAAGAACCTGATTTTCACCCTAATCTAGCAGCTTTGCTGCTCACTTAAATACAGATGAATGAAGACCCCATTTGGAAAATCACCAGGTCAGCGGTCCAGAGCTGATGCAGGTGAGGTGTTACTGAATTTGGGAGGTTGGTTTGTTGTTTTTTAGTGGGTAAAAAAAGTGTTATTCTTTTATAGATTTTATTATGTACTCATGGCCTTATGAAGCTGTTACTGTTGTGGTTGGAGGGGTATTTGTTTTGGGGTTTTTAGATAAGAATTATTGTTTACACTGTAGAAACTGGAATTTAAAGGATATACATAAATTTAACTAAGCTGTACAGACATATATAAGAAATTGTACTGGTTTTGGCTGGGATAGAGTTAAATTTATTCATAGTAGCTTTCATGGTGCTAAATTGTGGATTTGTGCTGAAAACACAGTTGATAACCCAGGGATGTTTTAGTTATTGCCAAACATGCTACCTCCCCCCCTTCCCCCAGCAAGTAGGCTAGTGGTGCACAATAAGTTGAGAGGAGACACAGCCAGGATACCTTACTCCAGCTGACAAAAGAGGTATTCCATACCATAGACTAACACTTAAAGGGGAAAAATTTCTCTTTTGCTCATCTCAGAAGTGCTGGAAAATAAACAGTTCACCATATATTTATAACTTGCTGTAATTTTTTGCATTATTTTATAGAAATTGATCAGGTAGTAATTGTGAAAGAGCATCTCGCTTCCGAAGAATTTTTCTAAATGTACACAGACATTGTTGCTACATTGTGCATTTTGTAAATTGAAATAATTAGTCAAAGTATTTTAAAGAATTTTTTATTTGAAGAAACTCAAAATATGAGTAACCAGTTAGCCTTTTATGAGTGGTTAGGCTAATTCTAAGTTTTACAGCTCAATAGACTTACGAATCTCAGTAAATCTATCTCATGGACTTTGTAGTCAGAATTATCAGCAATCAACTGTTTATCCGTAAAGTGGATTCATGCCTGGTGTGCAGTAAACATGCTAAAAGTAATTTCCACATGTTCAGGAGAGATATTGTTTATTCAGGCCTGGGTGTTTGGTGGACTGTTCTGCAGATCAAGCAGACCAGTGCTATCTTTCTTCATTACATTTATATGCAAAAGTTAGAAGGTAGTACACTCCCCATTACAATGATTGGTTGTATTCTACATATAATTGTAATATTTGCTGTGTCATCCTAGCTACTACTCATGCTCAGGGGAAAGGTCTTCACCTGGGTTGGGGTCTTTTTGACCTGTGGGCATGATTTTTAGTATTATAATGAATGCTGATCGCTTTAGGACATCTTAAAAGTTAGTTCTTTTGCCAAATTAGGTAATCGAAGGGTCACTTCGCCAAGCTGTCAAGTAACTAATCCTTTCGGTGTCACCAGTCCTGGATGTTCTCCTTTGATCCTTCAAACACAAACAATATCTGGTTGTGCCCATGAGTTCCTTATGGTTTTAAGAGGGTCACTTTGTCCCAGGCCCAAGTTGCAGTAGCTATGTAACTATGGCTACCAATTACAGGTACATGATATAGCAAGCAGCATATATCAACACAACAAAAAATCAAGTTACCAGTTAAGAATTGTTCTGTATGCTGGTATTTGGTCTTGTATAAACTGAAACAGACTTTTTTTAGCTGTGCATTCTGTTTGGACTAGTGTGCAGGACAGAGAGTAGAAATTATCAATTGCAAATTAAGAATTCTACATTCTGGCATTTTGTGGATGAAATTGTTGAAAGTGAATGCTGTTCAATCATTCATCTGTTCAATGATTTGCTTTTTAGTTGAACTTAACTGAGTAATGTAACTTTCTTTGTAATTATTTTCTCTCATCTGAAATTACCTCATGTTCTTTACCTGGAGGAAATTATGCCCTTCCTGTTATGTACTGCAAAACTCACTAGTGACCTGCACAGTGAAAAACTTTGTAGACAAATGGTGTAGCACATCATCTAACCCTGACTATTGTTTATTGTAGCTTTCCAAGATACCTCATGAAACCAAAGCAGTTTCATATAAAATTGGGAAACCACAGTTAATTTTTAAAATACCTAAGTGATAGTTTATTATGGTGCTTTTAAATACCCAATTCATTCAGAAGTGAAGTAACTGATATTAGAAGATTTCCTTGAAACCTTTTAATTTCTGTCTCGTTGTTCCCCTTGGTATCAGTCCCCCTGTCTTCATAGTCTTTTTAGGAGAAAAGCTTTTAGATGGTCAAAGAAGTCTGGAGGGAGTTAGGACTTGTTGGAGCAAGTCCAGAGGAGGGCCAAAAGGACGATAAGGGGCTTGGAGCAGCTCCTGTATGAAGACAGGATGAGGAAGCTGGGGCTGTTCAGCCTGGAGAAGGGAAGGCTGTGTGGAGACCTCATAGCAGCCTTCCAGTATCTGAAGGGGGGCCTCCTAGAATGCTGGGGAGGGACTCTTGATCAGGCTCTGTAGCAAGAGGACAAGGGGTGATGGGCTTAAAGTGAAGTGGAGAAAGTCCAGGTTAGCTAGAAGGAAGAAATTGTTCACTGTGAGGGTGGTGAGGCACTGGAATGGGTTGCCCAGGGAAACTGTATATGTTCCATCTCTGGCAGTATTCAGGGCTGGGCTGGCCAGAGCCTTGGGTGATATGATTTAGTGCCAGGTGTCCTTGCCCATGGCAGGGGGCTGGAACTAGATGATCTTCAGGTCCTTCCTAACCCTAACTGTTCTAAAGGTTATGATCTGGTGGCAATTACAGAGACATGGTAGGACAGCTCACACGACTGGAATGTGGTCATGGATGGCTATGTCCTTTTTAGGAAAGATAGGTCAGCAAAGCGAGGTGGTGGAGTCGCCCTTTATGTGAGAGAGCGACTAGAATGTATTTTCTGTCCAGGGTCAGATGAGGAGCAACTGGAATGTCTGTGGGTACGAATTAAGGGACAGGCTGGTAGAGGTGATACAGTTGTGGGGGTCTGTTATAGACCTCCTGATCAGGATGAAGGAGTTGATGAGGCTTTCTACAGGCAACTGAAAGGAGCCTCATGACTACATGCCTTGGTCCTCATGGAGGATTTTAACTACCCTGATATTTGCTGGAAGACTCACACAATCGATCATTCACAGTCTAGGAGGTTCCTCCAGTGCATTGATGATAACTTCTTAATGCAAATGGTGGACAAACCAAGTAGGAGAGGAGCGCCGATATATTTAGTACTCACCAACAAGGAGGGTCTGGTTGAAGTGGTGATGGTCAATGGCAGCCTTGGCTGCAGTGACCATGAGATGGTGAAGTTGAGGATCCTGTGTGGGAGGAATAGAATACCTAGCAAGGCCACAGTTCTGGATTTCTGAAGGGCCAACATTGCCCTCTTCAGTCAATTGCTAAGGGAAGTCTCATGGGAAAGGGTACTAGGTGGTAAAGGGGCTCAAGATAGTTGGTCAGCATTCAAGGACCACTTCTTCCAAGCTCAGGATCAGAGCGTCCCAGTGGGTAGGAAATCAAGTAAGGGATCTATGAGACCAGCGTGGTTAAACAAGGAGCTGCTGGGCAAACTGGAAGAAGAATCTACGGATTATGGAAGGAGGGGCTGGCCACCTGGGAGGAATATAAGACAGTTGTTAGAGGATGTAGGGAGGCAATTAGGACAGCTAAGGCCTCCTTGGAACTTAATCTTGCTAGTCAGGTTAAGGACAATAGAAAGGGCTTCTTCAAATATATAGCGAATAAAACTAACACAAGAGGCAATATAGACCCACTGCTGAACGAGATGGGTGCCCTGGAGACAGAGGATATAAAGAAGGCAGAGGCGCTGAATGCCATGTTTGCCACTGTCTTTACTCCTGCAGACTCTTCCTGGGGGCCCCAGATTCCTATAGCCCCAGAAGGAGTGAGGACAAAGGAGGAGTTTGCTTTGGTAGATGAGGATTGGGTTAGGGATCAGCTATGCAATCTGGACATCTATAAGTTGATGGGTCCGGATGGAATACACCCACGGGTACTGAGGGAGCTGGCGGAGGTCATTGCTAGGCCACTCTCCATCATCTTTGGTAAGTCGTGGGAAACGGGAGAGGTGCCTGAGGATGGAAGATGGCAAATGTCACACCAGTCTATAAGAAGGGCAAGGAGGACCCAGGTAATTATAGACTGGTCAGTCTTATCTACGTCCCTTGAAAGGTGATGGAAAAACTTATTCTTGACTCCATCTCTAAGCATATTAAGGATGAGGGGGTCGTTAAGAACAGCCTACATGGTTTTATGAGGGGGAAGTCATGTTTGACCAATCTTATAGCCTTCTATGAGGAAGTGACTAGGTGGAGGGATGATGGTAGAGCAGTAGATGTGGTTTTTCTTGATTTCAGTAAGGCATTTGATACTGTCTCCCACAGCATCCTCAGAGATAAGCTAAGGAAGTGTGGGCTTGACGATCAGGTAGTGAGGTGCATCAAGAACTGGTTGAAAGGAAGAAGGCAGAGAGTTGTAGTCAATGGGGCAGAATCTCGCTGGAGATCTGTGATTAGTGGAGTCCCTCAGGGGTCGGTGCTGGGACCAGTGCTGTTTAATATTTTCATCAACGACCTGGATGAGGTAAATGAGTGTACCCTCAGCAAGTTCTCTGATGACACTAAATTAAGAGGAGTGGCTGACACACCAGAAGGCTGTGTTGCCGTTCAACGAGACCTGGACAGGCTGGAGAGTTGGGTGGGGAGAAACTTGATGAAATTCAACAAGGGCAAGTGTAGAGTCTTGCATCTGGGGAAGAACAACCCCATGTACCAGTAGAGGTTGGGGGTTGACCTGCTGGAAAGTAGTGAAGGGGAAAGGGACCTGGGGGTCCTGGTGGATAGGAGGATGACTATGAGCCAGCAATGTGCCCTTGTTGCCAAGAAGGCCAATGGCATTCTAGAGTGCGTTAGAAAGGGTGTGGTTAGTAGGGCACAAGAGTTTCCCCTCCCCCTCTACTCTGCCTTGGTGAGGCCGCATCTGGAATATTGCGTCCAGTTCTGGGCCCCTCAGTTCAAGAAGGACAGGGAATTGCTTGAAAGGGTCCAGTGCAGAGCCACAAAGATGATTGAGTGGAACATCTCCCTTATGAGGAGAGGCTGAGGGAACTGAGTCTCTTTAGCTTGGAGGAGACTGAGGGGTGACCTCATCATTGTTTACATATATGTAAAGGGTGGGTGTCAGGATGATGGAGCTAGGTTTTTTTTCAGTGATATCCAGTGGTATGGCAAGGGGCAGTGGGTGTAAACTGGAGCATAGGAGGTTCCATGTGAACATCAGGAAGATCTTCTGTGGAGACAGTGTTCTCACAGGAGAATGTATATTTGGTACATGAGCTCTGAATAACTCCAAGGGATACAGCAAGGCCGTGGGAGGCCCCAGGAAGCCTAAGCAAGCAAGATAAGAAGAAGCTGTAATTCACTGAGTTATGAGAACTGTGGACTGTTGGCAAGCGTTCGAGGTCAAGTTCTCACACCTGTGCTTAACCAATTACATGTTAGTCACTAAGGGTCCTCAAGACAAGTATCCAGTCATGATGTGCCAAATTGCTGTAGGTGTGTGTAAGCAATAGTATATAAGTAGTTAATGCTTTGCAATAAATGGCTTTTTGTCTGATCACATTAATCTCTGACTGAGTCCATTCCGCGACAGTCTTCTTTACTGTGAGAATGACAGAGCACTGGAAAAGGTTGCCCAGGGGGGTTGAGGAGTCTCCTACATTTGAGATATTCAAGGCCCGCCTGGACAAGTTCCTTTGTGATGTACTCTATCTTTCCCTGCTCTTGCAGGGGGGCTGGACTAGATGATCTTTTGAGGTCCCTTCTAGCCCTTTGGTTTCTGTGATTCAGAACCAGACATTCAGAAACATTTTTACTTGTGACTGTCTTGCATTAATGTTAATTTGTTGTCACTCATTTGAAATATCTAGCTATTTCAAGGATAGTTCTTGAAAGTCTTTTTAATACATAGTTTTGAAGAAGAAACCCAGTGCAAAGTTTTAGACATTTGCTTCAATGACTTTTAATTTAGCCAGCTGATATCTGTCATCTTCCTTGACAACACCAGAGTATTTGTGGAAGGAGAATTCTGTTCGTAATAGAAAAGAAAATAGGCTTTGACCTGATATGTAATATCAGTATGGTTCACTTCTTAGCATTAGCTGGGTACTGTGAGAGTTTAAAAAAAAAATAAAATTAGACATTAGGTTTCTAAAAGTAACTTTTAGAATAATTTTGTCTAACAGTTGAATTGTGACATACAGTGAACAATAACATTGCAGCAGATTTTAGGTATCACAATGTGAACTTTATATAGAGGGTGATTTTTGTGAATTAAATTAAGTAATTTTACTTTACGTGTTGAGTAGAAAATTTCACTATTTATACTCTTAAAAAAGAAAAGACATTTTAGATGGTCAGACTTTTCACTGTTATTTTTTCTTATGCTATAATAGGCACCTTCATTTTGCACCGTGCAAAATCGTGGTAATTGGCACTCAGATTTCCTTAGATGCCATTTTTGCTTTCAATATTCCTACACTAAAGTTAATCTTGAGATCTTTAATTTGTTCTGTATTAAGTTTGTTTAATCTTAACTAAGAAGTCCTTAATTTATCCTCATGTCTGATTAATGTAGTATCACTTTTTGATACACATTTCTAAGTTGTATATACATTTGATCAGTCTCAACTCTTGACATAGTTGTTGTCTAGGCTTGGGTGTGTCCAGCTTCCAAGGCCTGAATACATGTTCTTAAAAAAAAGAATTATACATATATATATATATATATATTGACTTTGCTGTTGTTGCTTCTTCTACTGATCCTGTTTCATAGGCTGTGGGTAGTTGGCCTTTATTGCTTTTTGGGAAACAAGCAAACATATTTGGTAATGGAATTATCTGCTATATGTTTCCTAATTATAGATGTATATTAGGAAAGAGTGTACCAAATAGCCATTATTAGGAGACTGCATAATCAGCTTAGTAACACACGTTTGTGTGTGTATTGCATTTGGTTTTTTTTGGGGGGGTTTTTTGTTTTTTTTTTTGTTTGTTTAGTGGTTTGTTGTCTTTTTTAATATGCAGCTACTGAGCAGGAAAGACAGAACACTTTTCATCATTATAGTTTCACAAATAGTGGTCAAATTATTTGAAAAGAACAGCAAAAGCAGTAATTGTGATTTAATTACAGATTTTAAAATTAAGGTTTTGAAGGCTGAAAGAAAGATCTTTCAATGTGCTATAAATTAAAAGTATTGTGAGTTCATTGTCTTTTATTTTTCTTGAAAAAAAACTGGGAGGGGAAAAAGCTAACAAAAGCACAACTAGGTCAAGTGATAAGGAGCTGGAATTAGAAATTCAAATCAGTAATAAAGACTTAGATGTGGTGGCTTCTTTGAAAAAGCTAGTTTTCCTCTGACCTTCCTGCCAGCCTACAAGGGAAAGGCTTTTATTTGCTGTAAAGTAGGTTTAAAGAGGAGAAGAATACATTTTACTAAAATATCTGTGTTTTTGAAGTCTATCTCTACGGGGAAACAGACTTAATAGTTCCATCTTGAGAAATAAAGGATAACACTGGAGATGGAGAAATAAAGGAAAGCCAAACCTGTTTCTTATTTTTTCACAGCAGTTGTGTCGGTTTTGTTAGAGAGTAGTTTTTCAGGATATAGTTTCAGTAGATCAGCCAGCTGCTCTGTACCCTCAAAGAATGTTTTATTTATGTGTTGTCTTACCTTTTTTCTTTCTCTGTGAGAGTCAGGTAGAAGCATTCAGAAACATGGCTCCTACTTTTGCTATTGAACTTAACAGTATTTTAAGGAAATTTTAGGCAGAATTAATTCTGGCTCAAAAAACACAGGCCAGCTGACAATTAAATGCTTAATTCTTTCATTCTTGACTGGGAGTGGAGATTTTGTGTTGACTTTTTATTATGGAAAATATTTCATTTTGTAGTCCTAAGAGATTGAGCCATAAATACTTCCTTCTTCCTCATTCTATCAAAGTTTGACTCTGCTCCTTATTACAAAGAAGCATAAACCAAACCAGTTTGGGTGTTTTGGGGTTTTTTGGGGTTTCTTTTTAGTTTTTTTAGTTTTGTTGTTGTTCGGTATTAACTTCTGGTTTTATATTCATGGCAACATAGTTTATTTTGAATGGTGTCTATAACATGGAATTTCATGGAATGTGCTGATTAGAACAGTAGCACTTGTCGTTCCATATTGTTCTTCAATTACTGTTAACATATTTGAAGTCACATTATTGCTTGAGACCAAACCATATTTGATCCCAAAACACTTGATGCACTAGTTTTTCACTTGAAAGATTTGTGTGAACATATTGCCCTTGAAATTGCTGAGAAAATTTTAAATGTCTCTATGAATTGGGCACTCTGACACGGAATGACTAAAGCTAATCATGCTTTTATCACAAGCCATTTAGGAGGTACTAGAGGTTTCAGGATCATTTGTGTGAGCAAGGTTGTTATGTTTGGCATTCTCTACTAAAAAAAAATCAGAAACATATGTGTTAAAAATTAATATAATACTTTTATTTTCTCTCACATGTCTTAAGTCATTAAGATATAGTAAGACTTAGGACATCATACATTTATAAACAAATATATTTGCAAAAAAACTGTACAAGCTGTTTGAAATATTAAATTGAGAGAGAGAAATCCTCTGTGCAGCTCTTTTGTTTCATTAGTGCTGTGGTTTAAGACCAGCCAGTAACTCAGAACTATGCAGCTGTTTGCTTACTCCCCCCCTTTCTTCCTTCCACCACTCCCAGAGAGATGGGGAGGAGAAGAATTTAACTCCCATGGGTTGAGATAAGAACAGTAACTAAGGTATAATACAAAACTTCTACTATGACCACCAATAATAATAATGATAAGGGAAATAATAAGGGGAGAGAATACAATTGCTAGCCACCCCAGCCTGACCCGAGCAGCAATCTGGGCCTTCCGGGTAACTCCCCCAAGTTTATATACTGGGCACGACATGCTGTAGTATGGAATACCTCTTTGGTTAGTTTGGGTCAGGTGTTCTGTCTCTGCTCCCTTCCAGCTTCTTGTGCCTCTCCTCACTGACAAAGCATGGGAATGAAAAGTCCGTGGTCAGAGTAAACATTACTTAGCAAGAACTAAAATCATCGGTGTGTTATCAGCACTGTTCTCAAGCTAAAGTCAAAAGCACAGCACTACACTAGCTAATAAGAAGGAGAAAAATGACTGCTACAGCTGAACCCAGGACAGTGTGGAAGGAAAATTCATGATCATTGCTAAAAAAATGCACTGTAGTATATTTGTGATGCATGCAGTCATCTCCCTCAATTATCTTTCACCTCCTGTATTATGTTCAGATGTTCCTTTATGGAGTAAGAACTTCTGCATTCAATACAGGATCCAAATTACAAAGAAAACTGGTGATGATGACTTTTTTTCCACTGAGATCATTAAAGAGCAAGATCAACACTGTTCTCAGGCTAAGGTCAAAAACACAGCACTGCACTAGCTACTGAGAAGGAGTAAATTGGCTGCTACAGCTGAAGCCAGGACAATATCCACCACTTATTCCATAGCATACACGTGATGCTCAGATCCCATATTTTAAAATGAACCATCGCTTTTTATCTAATATATATACGCATATATATACAGAGAGAGAGAGATATCATACCTTTGTCCATGGACCAATCCCTATAAAGTTGCTGAATCCATCCAGTCCATGATGTCAGGTTCCATGTCTTGTAACAGTCATTCAAGGCAGGAGAGATGGTGTGTAGTGTTGAATTGTTGCCTGCTCACAACACTGTAGAACTCTTCTGGTCACTGCTGTGCTTATCTTGTTTCATCAAAGTTCATTCTTTGTTGTGATGATAGGAGGGAAGTCAAGGTCAGTTGATGGCGACCTCAGAACAGTTCTGATGCTGCTGCCAGCTTTTTCCCTTGACTTCATTCTCTGCTGTTGATAATGACAACACATATCTTCTTTTCAAAGCCCAGAGTGGTGGATATGGGTATCTAGCTGATGGGCTATAAAAGTTGCATAGCAGGTAATAGCATATTCTGGAGTTCATTGGCTGTTTTCCCACAAAATTAAATTGTCTTGAGGTACACTCCGGATTTCATTATCTTCCCGGATTTCCAACCAAGTATAGCTGGGTCCCTGAGAAAAAGCAGTCCCATGAGTTGGTTTGCCTTTACCTGAAGCAAGAAGAACCCAGACTGTCTTCCCAAACAAATTCTTTATGTGCCAACAGGAAATTTATCCCCCACTACAGTATGTAAAAGTTCTGATTGGGCTGTGTTGGCCCTGTTGGCAGATCCTCTAGTGTTGACCAACCAGATGGCTTTTGGTAAATATGAATCCCAACGTTTGAAAGTCCCACTGGCCATTGCTTTCAATGTACTTTTTAACAGCCCATTGTATGGTTTGATTTTCCCAGAGGCTGGTGCATGGTAGGGGATATGATATACCCACACAATGCCATGCTCTTTGGCCCAAGTGCCTATAAGGTTGTTCTGAAAATGAGTCCCATTGTCTGACTCAGTTCTCTCTGGGGTGTCATGTTGCCACAAGAATGGTTTCTCCAGGCCCACGATAGTGTTCTGGGCAGTGGCGTGGGGCACTGCGTATGTTTCCAGCCATGCGGTGTTTGCATCCGCCATGGTAAGCACATGGCACTTGCCTTGGTGGGTTGGTGGAAGTGTGATGAAATCTGTCTGCCAGGCCTCCCCATATTTGTACTTCAGCCATTGTCCTCCATACTAAAGAGGCTGTAACCATTTAGCTTGCTTAATTGCAGCGTGTTTCACACTTGTGAATAACCTGGGCAATAGTGTCCATTGTTAAGTCCACCCTCTGATCACGAGCCCATCTATATGTTGCATCTCTGCCCTGATGGCCTGAAGTGTCATGGACCCACCGGGCCAAAAATAATTCACCCTTATGTTGCCAATCTAAGTCCATCTGAGCCACTTCAATCTTAGCAGCTTTATCCACTTGTTGGTTGCTCTGGTGCTCCTCAGTGGCCCTACTTTTGGGTACATGAGAATCTACATGGCATACTTTCACCACCAGGTTCTGAACCCAAGCAGCGATACAGTGCAGCAGCCCAGATGGATTTACCTCTGTGTTGTCAATTGCTCACCTTCCATTGGTGCAACCCCCCCACAGGGCATTTGCCACCATCCATGAGTCAGTATAAAGTACTGGCCACTTTTCTGGTTCAGCAATGTCCAGGGCCAGCTGGATGGCTTTTACCTTGGCAAATTGACTCGATTCATCCTCTCCTTCAGCAGTTTCTTGTTGGGGACTCCATACATCTGCCTTCCATCTCTGATGCTTTCCTACAACATGGCAGGACCCATCAGTAAATAAGGCATACTGCTTTTCACTTTCTGACAGTTTATTATATGATGGGGCCTCTTCAGCACACATCAGCTCCTTCTCTGGTGACATTCCAAAATCTTTGCCCTCTGGCCAGTCCGTGATGACTTCTAGAATTCCTGGACAACTGGGATTTCCTATTTGAGCTCATTGTGCAATTAGTGCAGCCACCTTACTCTGTATTATCGCTTGCATGATGTGTAGAGGAAAACCTGCCTTGGAGCATCCAGCCCAACATGGGCAAATGGGGTGCCAGG
This sequence comes from Melopsittacus undulatus, assembly GCF_012275295.1. Classification (NCBI taxonomy): domain Eukaryota; kingdom Metazoa; phylum Chordata; class Aves; order Psittaciformes; family Psittaculidae; genus Melopsittacus; species Melopsittacus undulatus. The sequence continues at coordinate 1,844,735 of NW_022993942.1, forward strand.
AGGAGCTGTGCTTCAGGGCCAATCACTTCTGAAGCAGCTCGAGCCCCTTCATAGGCTGCCAGTATCTCTTTTTCATTTGGGGTATAGCTGGCCTCAGATCCTCTGTCTGTCAAACTTGAGTCTCCCCTGGAGTTTTCTGCCAGAGGCTCTAGGTAGGAGCATTCTTCCCAGCTGTGGTACAGTACATATCTTACATCTGGACTGGTCCGGACTTGTCGAATGGCCACTGCATAAGCTAAATAAGCTTTTAATTTACTCAAAGGCTTGTTGCTGCTCAGGGCCCCATGTAAAGTCATTCTTATTTCTGGGTCACATGATAGAGAGGGTTTACAATCAAACTGTAATTTCAGATCTGCATTTTCCATAACCCTACAACACCTAAGAAAGCTTGTATTTTTTTCTTATTAGTTGTTGGAGACATTGCTGTTACCTTGTTGATTGCATATGTGTGGATCTGGCAATGTCCATCTTGCCATCTTACTCCGAAAACTTTAATCTCTTGTGCAGGTCCCTTGACCATACCTTGTCTTATGACAGGACTGGCCTTCAGAGGGATTTGGATTATTTTCTTTACTTTCTAAAAAACCTCTACTTTATCACCCCACAGAATGTCATCATCAATGTATTGCAGGTGTTCTGGAGTTTGCCCCTGTTGCAGCGCAGTTTGGATTAGTCCATGGCAGATGGTAGGGCTGTGTTTCCACCCCTGGAGCAGTCTTTTCCAAGTGTATTGGACGCCCCTCCAAGTAAAAGCAAACTGTTGCCTGCACTCTGCTGCCAAAGGAATTGAGAAAAATTCATTGGCAATATCAATTGTGGCATCCCACTTCACTGCTTTTGACTGTAGTTCATATTGAAGTTCTAGCATGTCTGGTACGGCAGCACTCAGTGGGGATGTGACCTCATTCAGGCCGTGGTAGTCTTTTGTTAGTCTCCACTCTTCTTTTGACATTTGCACTGGCCATATGGGGCTATTAAAGGGTGAGTAGGTCCTGCTGATCACTCCTTGGCTCTCCAGTCTACAGATCAGCTTATGGATGGGAATCAGGGAGTCTCAGTTGGTGTGGTATTGCTGCCGGTACACTCTTGTGGTCAGGATTGGCACTTGTTGTTCTTTGACCTTCAGCAACCTCACAACAGAAGGATCCTCTGAGAGACCAGGCAAGTTGGAGAGCTACTTTATTTTCTCCTTTTTGAAGGGTATACCAAAGCCCGTCGGTACTGCTTTCGGTCCCTCTCCGGAGGTAGTCTATGCCAAGGATTCATGGAGCGTCTGGATCAGTCCCAATAGGATGCTTTTTCCACTCCTTCACAGTTATGCTGATTTCAGCCTCCAGTACTGGCAACGCCTGGTATCCTCTTGTCACTTCAGAAATGGAAATGGAATTAACCTCTTGGCAGCTTGGTGGCATCAGGGTGCACTCTACACTAGAGCCTTATACTCCTTTGTGACTTGTGTGCCAGGCCATCTGATCCACACAGTCCAGTAAACTCGGTTGTCCCCCTCTTCCACCTAGCTGGATCAGGGCACCTCTAATAGTGATCAGAAGATTTTCTTTTACATCTTGTAGAAAGGGATTGGTATTTCTTATAACAGGAGTTTGAGTAAAATCAGCTCTTTCACTCTATCTGGGAAGCTGCTCACCAAAGACTGGAGCGAGCAGCAACTTTCTTGGGAGGATCATCCTTGACTGTTATTCTCCTCGTCAGTTCACGCACCCAACCCTGCAGAACTGAAGAAGGATTTCATTCCACTTTCTCATGTGTTCTCCGTGATACTGCAGGTAAAACTATAGGGTAGCCTGTTACGTGTACCTCCTGTATCTTTTCTTTCAGACAGTAGGGTGACTTCTGTTAATGATGCGCATGAGGAGTATGTGATAGATCGTCTCTTGTTTGAACACCTGGACAGTTTTTCCACAGCTGAAATAATGGAAGGGGTGAGATTGTCTTCGAACTCTCTGAGATGATGAGTCAGCTTGACTGTTCTGGTTCTGCCTCACTCCATGTCATTGATGCCAATGAGTGGGCATTTGATAATGGCGCATTCCGTGTGAGTTTTCACCAGTGGGTTGTATACATTCAGTTTAATCTGGATCTACGGATGCACTCTTGACATCCGGCCTGTGGTAGATCATCTCTAGAATGGCTGATTTCCTCAGAGACTGGATGGCTTTCTCTGGCTTTGTCCACTTGGCTGAACGAGTCATAACATCGTCCTTGTAAGGAAACCTTTCTTTCACAGCTGCCAAGAGCCGCCTCCAAAGGCTGAGCAACCGTTTTTCTTTTGCAGTTGCTTTGTTAATTCTCCCTTCCCTAGCAAGTAATCCCAGCTGCTTGGCTTCTCTACCTTCCAGTTTGTGACTGTTGGCCCCATTGTCCCAGCATCGGAGCAACCAGGTGACGATGTGCTCTCCTGGAAGATGGGTGATATCTTTTTTGCATATTCTATAGCTCGCTTGAAGTCTGGGATCAGTTAGTTGCCTTTTGTTCTTCTTCCACTTCCTCAGATAACTTTTAATAAGTTGTTCAGCTGCCATCCCTTGTAGTAAGTGCATTGGGTCTTCATCTTCCTTCACTGCCCAGGTTGCTCTTTGTGCCTTTCGTTTATTTTTCCCCTTGCTGATAGGGTCAACTGATATTGTCACTTATTGCTCCTTTGGTTTAGCTGCAATGTCTATAACAGTGTTTGGAGTGGCTTCAGTGTTTGTTGTCAGGGCTCATGTAGCTGTTGTACTTGGGGTTTGAGTAGCTGGGTTGTCTGTTGCTATGTCATCAAATTCAGAGACATCCCTTTAAAGGTACTGGGTAGTGTTTATAAGGGCTCTATAGTTATAGGCTACATGCCCCAGGATTTTGCAGTAAGTTGTTCCTCTTTGGTATTGCCATAATGAAAGCACACCTCGTTTAAGTATTCTGCTAATTTTTCTGGATTTTACACTTGTTCAGGGGTGGAGTTCCAATGCACTGGAGGTGCCCACTGGCCCAAGTGCCTACCCATATGATCCTACACACTCTGCCACTCATAATGGTCTAGCCTTGGGGAAAATCTCTTGGTGGTCCTCCTATACCATTGTCTAACCCTAGAGCAGACCCAAACCCAACCCTGCTTAACTTTCAAGATCAGATGAAATAGGGCGTTCTCAGGGTGGGATGGCCACAGTAAAGCACCCAGTCTATGTGTAGCAGTATGCCAATCCCCAGCACAAGCAGCAGGCAAATCTCAGAGGTATTAAACGGCCATCCAAAACCTTTAGAATTATCAAATCCTGTTGTAAATAGCCTGGTGGGGGAGTGGGAGGTGAGAGGGAATGTCTCCTTCGTAGGTTGACCCACCAAGGAGGAAAAAAAATATGTGTAATTGTTAAAAGTTTCCACTACATACCTCCCAAAGTATAGAGGTGATGACTACACTGGGAACGCAAGCCAGACCAGTTTCATGATCTATGTATTGTATTACGAGTCATTACCATGAAGTACAGTGAAACAATAACCTTAGCCCAGGCCCCCCAGCCGATAATCACTAAACCATCAAATAATGGCTGTAAGTAAGATACAACATGCTGAAACTTTGAGACCAAACACAACAACTCTGAAAGCAAATCAGTCAACATTGTGACAAGTGACTATTATTCCGAAACAATCAGTCTTGTCACAAATACTATTAGACACACTCTGGTCAGATCTGTTATTATCTCAACTCTTCGAGCACCACGTTGGGCACCAAAAAGTGCTGTCATGGTTTAAGCCCAGCCAGAATTATGCAGCTGTTTGCTTACTCCCCCCCTTCTTCCTCCCCCTACTCCCAGAGGGATGGGGAGGAGAATGGAAAGAATGTAACTCTCATGAGTTAAGAACAGTCCAGTTGCTAAGGTATAATAGAAAACTACTACCACCACCAATAATAATAATAATGATAAGGGAAATAACATGGGGAGAAAATACAATTGCTTGCCACCCGTTGACCGATACCCAGCCCGACCTGAGCAGTGATCTGGGCCTTCTGGGTAATTCCCCCTACTTTATATACTGGGCATGTCATGCTGTGGTATGGAATACCCCTTTGAATTAGTTTGGGTCATGTGTTCTGTCTCTGCTTCCTCTTGACTTATTGTGCCCCTCCTCCCTGTCAGAGCATGAGACTCAGAAAGTCCTTGATCGGGGTAAACATTGCTTAGCAACAACTAAAAACCTTGGTGTTATCAGCATTGTTCTCGGGCTTAAGTCAAAACCACAGCACTGCACCAGCTACTAATAAGGAGAAAAATGACTGCTACTGCTGAACCCAAGACACTTAGTAAGATAAGTTTTATTTCTGTCTTATGTTGTGGACTTTATTTCTTCTTTTACTCTTGAGTGGGGGTGGGGAATAAATACACAGGACTAAAGATATTCTAAGGCATCAGAATTTTAGTATTTCAATTCATCCTGAAATTTCTGTACGGAAAAGAAAAACAGAACAGCATTTCTGTTGTGAATTTTTTCTGAGGAGCTTTGCCACTTAATGAAACAGTTTTTGCAGCCATTCAAAGACTGCTTCACATGCAAACATTTTACCTTTGCATGGTTCAGACAATATTTCATAAGTAGGATGTGAAAGCAATGGAGGTCTTTTTTGGTTATTAATTATTTCTTTGTGTTTTCAGTGGTGGTTTGCCATGTTTTTATCACCAATATGATATTTACATTGTGTGCGTCTAATTTATTGTCTAATTAGGAATGTTGAACATATATTGGAATGTTCAGTTGGAGTCCAAATGCCAGATTATGCACCTGGGATGGAGTAATGCCAGGCACAAGTATAAATTTGGATATGAGTGGCTGGACCGCAGCCCTGCAGAAATCCATCTGGGGATACTGACTGAGAAAATGCTCAGTAGGAGTCAGCAGTGTGCCCTGACAAGAAAAGAGGGCAGTCCACATAGAATCATAGAATAGTTAGGGTTGGAAAGGAGCTTAAGATCATCTAGTTCCAACCCCCTGCCATGGGCAGGGTCACCTCACACTAAACCATATCACCCAAGGCATCATCCAACCTGACCTTTAACACTGCCAGGGATCGAGCGTTCACAACCTCCCTGGGCAACCCATTCCAGTACATCCTGGGCTGCATCAAACACACTATAACGAGCTGATCAAAAGAAGTGATTATCCTTCTGTATGGAGCTGGTTGTGGGGCCTCACCTTCAATACTGTGTGCAGTTCTGGGTTCCACAGTTTAAGAAGGATGTTAAAGTCCTTTGATGTGTCCAGGGGAGAGCAAAAAATCTGGTGAAAGGGCTGGAAGGGATATCCTATCAGGAGCAGTTGAGGACTTTGAGCTTGTCATGTTTGGAGAGAAGGAGGCTCAGGGGTTGATCTCATTGCTCTCTATTGATTTGGAGAAAATTCCAGGAACAAACTCGCCAAAAGTTTCAACTTGACAAGCAGGCATTGGTGCACCAGGAGACACAGGGGCTAGCTCCTCCTAACATGTGACAGCCAGCATGGCTTCACTAGGGGGAAATCCTGCCTGACCAATTTGGTGGCCTTCTATGACGGGGCTACAAAAATGATGAACAGGGGTGGAGCAGTTGATGTCATCTACCTGGACTTGTACAAAGCATTCAACACTGTCCCACATGACATCCTTATCTCTAAATTGGAGTGTCATCAATTTGATAGGTAGACCACTCGGTGGATAAAGAACTGGCTGGATGGCCGCACGCAAAGAGTTATGGTCAATAGTTCAATGTCCGGCTGGAGACCAGTAGCGAGTGGTGTCCCTCAGGGATTGGTGTTGGGACCGGTCTTGTTTAATATCTTTGTTGGTGACATGGGTAGTGGGATTGAGTGTGCCCTCAGCAAGTTTGCCGATGACACCAAGCTGTGTGGTTTGGTTGATATGCTGGAGGGAAGGAATGCCATTCAGAGGAACCTTGACACACTTGTGAGGTGGGCTGATGCCAACCTCATGAAGTTTAACCATGCCAAGTGCAAGGTCCTACGCCTGGGTGGGAGCAATCCCAGGCACAGCTACAGGTTGGGCTAAAAGGAAATTCAGGGCAGCTCTGCAGAGGACTTTAGGGTGTTAGTCAATGAGAAAATGAACATGAGCCAGCAGTGTGCGCTTACAGCCCAGAAAGCCAACCGTATCCTGGGCTGCATCAAAAGAAGTGTGACCAGCAGGTCACAGGAGGTGATCTTGCCCCTCTGCTCTCGTGACACCTCACTTGGAGTATTGTGTGCAGTTCTGGTGTCCTCATCATAAGAAGGACATGGAACTGTTAGAACAAGTCCAGAGGAGGGCCACGAGGATGATCAGGGGACTGGAGCACCTCCCATATGCAGACAGGGTGAGAGAGTTGGGGCTGTTCAGCCTGGAGAAGAGAAGGCTGTGTGGAGACCTCATAGCAGCCTTCCAGCATCTGAAGGGGCCCTGTAGGGATGCTGGTGAGAGACTATTCATTAGGGACTGTAGTGATAGGACAAGGGGTAATGGGTTGAATCTTAAAGAGCAGAGGTTTAGACTGTATATAAGGAAGAAATTCTTTACTGTGAGGGTGGTGAGGTACTGGAATGGGTTGCCCAGGGAGGTAGTGAATGCTCCATTCCTGGCAGTGTTCAAGACCAGGTTGGACAAAGCCTTGGGTGATATGGTGTAGTGTGAGGTGACACATTCTTCCTTTGTTTCTGTGGCACTTAATAGGTCATCCATATAATGTAACAGAGTCCCTGTCTGAGTGGGTGGTTTCCATGATTCTAGTTCCAGCGTTAGCTGATTTTGAAAAATCATTGTACTGGTTTTAAACCCTTGAGGTAATACTGTCCAAGTTAATTGAGTTTTGCTTACTGTGTCAGGATTTTCCCTGTTCAAAAGCAAATAAATTCTGTTTTTCTTTGGCCAGTGTTGAACGAAAGAAAGAATCCTGTAAATGAACAACGGGAAACCATTTGGTTATTATTCAGTTTAGTCAATAAGGTATACGGAATAGCTATTACTGGATGAATATCCTCTACAAATTTATTGATTACTCTGAGATCTTGAACTAATCTGCAGCTTTATTTCTTCACTGGCAAGATAGGAGTATTATATCCCAATTCACACTCAAATAATAATTTATATTTTAAAATTTATTGGTGGTTTTTAGTTCCCTTTCCCTGCAATTTTAGGGAATACTGTTTTATTCTAATTGGTCAGGCCCCAACCTTTTTATTTCTACTTTAACAGGCAAAGCATTTTTTGCCTTTCCTGGAACTTCAGAAGTCTATACTCCCAGATATACCTGTTTAAGGTTTTCTTCTATTTCAGGGAGGTTCTCCTGTTCGCTTTTCTGTTGAAGATATAAACTCAAAACTGAAATTAACTGATTTTTAACTCTCCATTCCATTTTACCTTCTTTAAATGCTTCTTCTCACCCTAATATAGATTTCGGAGAATTTAGCATGCATAAAAATTTATGCATTCCCATATTTTTCCAATTTGTACTTTAAGGGTTTCAAGACGAATGGTTTGGGTTGTTTTTGGTTTTTTTCTCTTTTTCTTGGTGGCCAGTAGCTCCCACATCTGTAACAAATTCTTTTCTCTCTGATTTAACACCAAATAAGCTGCTCCTGTATCCACTAAAATTCCACCGGAGCCACCCCATGCACTCCCCCCAGTGCAGTCTCACTTCCAACGTCCAAACACCCCACAACACACACCGATTCGGTCCCACAGGAGAAGAACACACTCCCCCACCTCTGCCCGACATCCCTCCGCCTCTGTCTCCCCAGCACTCATCCCACACTCAAACACAGGAGCTGCCTGAGCTCCCCTCCTTTCCCTCTTGGTTTTCCTTAACTTTAAACTTCTTTCCCCAGTATCACGATCTGAACAGCATCTTTCTAGCTTAGCTTTCAAGTTTTTCCCTGTCCTTTTCCAAAGCCAAAATTAAAGGATCTGGTAGAGGTATATTAATTTCGCATTCCATCTGTCACTTGGGGTGGTTTCTTAAAGTGAAAAACATATCTGCACATATTACTTCATTCCATTTTCCTTGCCACCTCAGAAACAACATTAATTGTAACAATGTATCATAATTCAAAGTTCCATTTTTAGGCCATTTTTCCTGATTTTCCAAACTATGCAAAGGCCACCATTGGTTACAATACTTTATCAACATTTTCTCATTTTCTAAGCCCTAAAGAAACCCTCCCAGTTCTTTCCAATGTGCCAAAATGCACCTTAAAGGACTCTTTTTCTCCACTCTGCTGATTTCAGTCTCTGCTCATTATCAGTCTCTCACTGACTCACACACATGGGGTCCCACAGACGCACTCCACACAGTTACAGCACTGGAGACAGAGACTAAAATTGTATGAAACAACCTGTCACCAACACTAAAATAACAAGACCAACGTCATCACTATAACAAGCCACAAAATAGACACTCCACAGTTACAACACTTGAAACAGAGACAACAATTAATAACGCATTTATAGCAGTCTGTCACCAATACCAAAATCACAAGACCAAAATCGTAATTATAACAAGCCACAACATAAGTCAAATACCAGTAAAATCCAAAACCTTTTCTACAAGACACCCACTGTGTCTTGCAGGACACAAACCACAAGATGCCCCCTGCCTCTTGTGATTGTAAACCACAGAATGCCCTCTGCTTCCTGTGGGTGTATACCAACTGGACACTAGCAGCTGGGTATATGCCTTTTCCCCACGAGATTTCCTGTCTCGATTTACGGAAGGCTTCCAAACCATGCGTACGCTTACCAAACCAATTTACGTAATTGAGATGCCCCTTGGGTCTTACAGACTATATAAAAGAATACCTTTTATGAAGATGGTCCTTGTCTGCTCCCGCAGTGATCCCAATGAGTCAAGGGCTCCTCTCCGAGTAAAACTCCTGAGGGCCCTAGGGAGCCCTGTCCTCAGCGGGTCCTGCAGCTGAGCAGAGAGGGTCCCACCTGGGGTGCCAAACTGATTTGGAGAAAACTCCAGGAACAAACTCACCAACAGAGTTTCAAGTTGACAAGCAGGTATTCTTTATTGCAGCACTGGGAGACACAGGGGGTAGCTTCTCCTAACGTGTATCCCCGTATTGCTATACAGGCCATATTTATATGGTCACTAGGCATATTACATAATTTTCCAGAAAGTTTCAGGCGTGCATACAAAAATGTGATGGTGGTCCTTAAGAGTCGTTTTTGTCAACAATCTTCATAATCAGCTTAATTAACATTACAGGCATAGCAATTATCCTGTCCTTTTTACTTATCAGTTAGTTTAAATACTCCAAATCCTGGCCATCAGCCAGGATGCAGCCCAGATACTGGGAGCCCCACTCCCAGATATTTCCCATCCCCAGGTCCTGTTTTCCATTCTGCTTTTCTTATACCTTTTGTACTAAGGTCCTAAGGATCTTAAACTATGTCAACTACCTTCAGACACTGCAGCTATTTTCTGTTACAAAGCCATCAAACTTAACAGTACTTAGAACTGATTCCATTTTGTGCTTTTGTGCCTCCTTGTCTCAATATAAGTGAAGTTTTTGCAAACTCTTGTCAGAGAACATGGGAACAGAAGGGGAAATGCTGCCTGAATGTTCTCTTACTATGATCATAATTTCATGATCCCTAGTGCTGGTTCTTGGGGACTTCAACATATGAGATATCTGCTGGAAGTATAATACAGCAGAGTGGAAACAATCCACAGGTTATTAGAGCATGTGAAAGACAACTTCCTGACCCAGCTGGTGAGTAAGGCAGCTAGGGGAGATGCCTGGCTAGATAGGCTGTTCACAAACAGAAGAGTGATGTGATGGCTGGAAGCCATCTTCAGCAAAGCAATCACGAAATGATTAAATTTTCAATCTTTAGATAAGTCAAGAAGAAGGTCAGCTGAACTGCAACTACAAGTTGGGCAAAGAAGAGATTCAGAGCAGCCCTGTGGAGAAGGACTTGGGGGTGCTGGTTGATGAGAAAATGAACATGAGCTAGCAGTGTGCGCTTGCCGCCCAGAAAGCCAGACATATCCTGGGCTGCATCAAAAGAAGTGTGACCAGCAGGTCTAAGGAGGTGATCCTGCCCCTCTACTCTGCTCTTGTGAGACCTCACCTGGAGTATTGTGTACAGTTCTGGTGGCCTCAACATAAAAATGACATGGAACTGTTGGAGCAAGTCTAGAGGAGGGCCACGAGGATGATCAGGGCGCTGGAACACCTCCCATATGAAGACAGGCTGAGAAAGTTGGGGCTTTTTAGCCTGGAGAAGAGAAGGCTGCGTGGAGATCTCATAGCAGCCTTCCAGTATCTAAAGGGGGCCTACAGGGATGCTGGGGATGGACTCTTCCTTAGGGTTTATAGTGACAGTGATACACGGATAGACTCCACAACTTGTTAAAGGTGTGAAGTAGGTATGCTTTTATTCAGCGCTGAGGTTCATGGGGATAGCTCTTCCAAAGTATGCACACCTCAGGGTTCTTCTCCCTTTACATTAGTTCTCTTAAGGTATACATATGCATTAGGTTACTCAATACGCCTATACATATTTATTATCTATCCCCGCTTCGTATTATAATGAGCTAGAAGTTCCTTTGCACCTGCGCGGTGCCCCTTCTGCTCATGGGCAGGGGTCTCAAGATGAAGTAAATGTGTCTTCCTCTTGTGAGTAGGGGTCTTCAAGATGAAGTAAATTAGTCTTCCTCTTCTTAAACTTTTCACCTTTTAATCTTCACACATGGCCTTAGGGTTTGGTGGGTGCCTAGTGTGCTTCTTCCCGGCATCTCAGTAGAACCAAACATCTGCTTTTGTCCCTTGCCAGTAGAGCTAAGCATCTGCTTTTATCCCTTATCAGTAGAACTAAGCATCTGCTTCTCCCCTTCATCAGTAGTCAATGCCTTGGCATGTTAGGTACTTAGGATAGACAATGCTTTTGTTTAAGCAAAGGAATTCCTTTAACCCCCTTGTACAATTTCTCTGTATTATCCCCCTGTACATTGGTTACCCCTGTATCAACAGGACAAGGGGTAACAGGTTACAACTTAAACAGGGGAAGTTTATATTGGATATAAGGCAGAAATTCTTTACTGTTAGGGTGGTAACGCACTGGAATGCGTTGCCCAGGGAGCTTGTAAATGCTCCATCCCTGGCAGTGTTCACGGCCAGGTTGGACAAAGTCTTGCATGGCATGCTTTAGTGTGCGGTGTCCCTGCCCATGGCAGGGGGGTTGGAACTAGATGATCTTAAGGTCCCTTCCAACCCTATCTATTCTGTGATTCTATGATTCTAACAGAGGTATTGCTTGAAATCCATTAAAAAAAAATAGAATTTATCACCTTTGGAAGAAGGGGCTGTAGACCAATGAGGAGAACAAGGTATAGTTATGCAGGGAGAAAATTAGAAAGGCAAAGGCACAGATAGAGCTAAATCTGTCCACTGCCATAAAAGGGAATATAAAGTACTTTTTCAGATATTTAGCAATAAAAGGATGGCCAAGGAGAATTGCCATCCTCTACTGTATACTAGGGGATACCTAGTGACTAAAGATGAGGAAAAGACTGAGGTATTTAATGCTGCCCTTGCCTCAGTCTTTAATAGTCACACCAGCCATCCTCAGGGTACTCAGTTCCTTGAGTTGGATGACAGAGATGGGGAGCCGATTGAAGCCCCATAATTCAGGAAGTGACCTCTTGCTCCCCTTAGACGTATAAAAGTCTATGGGTCCAGATGGGTTCTAGCCATGAAGTTTGAGTTCCTCAGGGCAGTGAAAAGGGCATGAAGTAAGCTCACTGCCCTGGACTTTAGCAGTGCAGAATTTCTCCTTTTCAGGAATCTGCTCAGTAAGGTTCCATGGGATAAAGCCCTGGAGGGCAGGAGGGCCCAAGACTGCTCCCTGATATTCAGGGATCACCTGCTGCAAGCTCGGGAGTGTTGTGTCCGAACAAGAAGGAAATGGGGCAAAAAGGCAGTGGGGCAAGAAGGCCAGGAGGCCTCCATGGATGGATAAGGAGCTGCTGAGAAAACTCAGAAAGTAAAAATTGAAGCTTATAGAAGGTGGAAGCAAAGACAGGCAGCCTGGGGGAAATATAGGGGCATTGTTTGGGAAGCTAGAGATCAGGTCAGGAAAGCTAAGGCCCAGTTAGAATTGAGTCTGCCCAGAGATGTCGAGGATAACAGAAAGAGCTTGTATAGGTATTTTGACAACAAAAGACAGACTAGGGATACTGTGGGCCCTCTCCAGATCGAAATGGGAGTACTGGCTACTCTGGATTTGGAGAAGGTTGAGGTTCTCAATGACTTCTTTGCCTAAGTCATCACCAGGAGGTGCTCTAGCCACACTGATCAAGGCTTGGAAGACAAACGCAGGGACTGGGAGAATGAACACCTTAGGCCCACTGTAATGATTCAGAGAAATCTCCAGGAACTCACCAACAAAGATTAAAGTGACAAGCAGGTATTCTTTATTGCAGCTCCAGGAGACATGGGGGATCGCCTCTCCTAGCGTGTCTCGTCTAAGCATCAACCAGGCTGTGATTATATTGTCCTTAAACATACATATTCATTAGATTACATACATTACATCATACTTTTAGAGGATGCTTCCTGTATGCACGCTAAAATATGGTAGTGGCCTTTGGGAGTCTTGGTGGGTATTTCTTCATCACATTGTCATATCACTAACCACTAGGTGGTTCTGGCAAATCTTATCTTAGTAATTTCCTTTTCTCTATAGTTGCTAACAAAGCCTATGTTGTGGTTTAAGCACAGCCAGTAACTCGGAATCGTGCAGATGCTCCCTCACTCTCCCCGCCGCCCCCCCCCCCCCACTCCTGGAGTGATGGGGAGGAGAATGGAAAGAATGTAACTTCCTTCCATGGGTTTAGATAAGAACAGTCCAGTAACTAAGGTATAACACAAAACCACTACTGCTACAACCAACAATAATAATGATAAGGGAAATAATAAGGGAAGAGAATACAACCGCTCACCACGTGCTGACCGATACCCAGCCTGACCCAAGCAGTGATCTGTCCCTTCTGTGTAACTGCCCCCTGTTTATATACTGGGCATGACGTTCTGTGGTATGGAATACCCCTTTGGCTAGTTCAGGTCGGGTGGTATGGAATACCCCTTTGGCTAGTTTAGGTCGGGTGTCCTGTCTCTGCTTCCTCCTGACTTCCCCTCCTCCCTGGCAGAACATGACACTCTGAAAGTCTTGGTCAGAGTAAACATTACTTAGCAACAACTAAAAACATCAGTGTTATCAGAGTTTTTCCCAGGCTGAAAGACAAAAACACAACACTGCACCAGCTACTAAGGAGAAAAATGGTTGCTACTGCTGAACCCAGGACAGCCTAATGTCCTTGAATTTACTTATTTACAAGCCTGTTCTTCCATCAACCCCATTCTTCAATCCACCCTATTCTTCAACACCATTCTTCAGTAAGAGAGGATCATGTTCAAGGTCATCGTAGGAGCCTGAATGAGCAAAACTCTAAGGGACCTGATGAAATCTGTCCATGGGTCCTGAGGGAGGTGGCGGATGATATTCCTAAGCCACTGTCCATCATATTTGAAAAATCATGGCTTTAAGATAAAGTTTCCAATGACTGGAAAAAGGGTAATATAACCCACATTGTCAAGAAGGGGAAAATGGAAGACCCAGGAAGCTACAGACCAGTCAGTCTCACCTCTGTGCCTTGCAGCATCATGGAGCAGATTTTCCTGGAAGGCATGCTAAAGCACATGAAAAACAACAAGGGGGTTGGTGACAGCTAGCATGGCTTCACTAAGGGGAAATCCTTCCTGCCCAATTTGGTGACCTTCTATGATGATGCTACAGAACTGATGGATAGGGGCAAAGCGTTTAACACTATTCTGCACAACATCCGTGTCTCTATGCTAGAAAGACATAAATTTGATGGATGGACCACTTGGTGGGTAAAGAATTGTATGGATGGCCACGTGCAGAGTTGTGATCAACAGCTCAATGTCCATGTGGAGACTGGTAATGAGTGGTGTCCCACAGGGATCTGTTGGAGCAATCGTACAGCCCGGCACAAGCAATCCAGGAGGTTTCTCAATTGTGTGGAAGACAACTTCCTTCTGCAAGCAATAGAGGAGCCGACAAGGAGAGGTGCCATGCTTGACCTCATGCTCACCAACAGGGATAGGATCGTTGGAAATGTGACTCTACAGGGAAGGCTTGGATGCAGTGATCACGAGATGGTCAAATTCGAGGTCCTCAAGACAGTGAGAAGAGCGTGCAGCAAGCTCAGTGCCCTGGACTTCAAGAGAGCAGACTTTGGCCTCTTCAGGAACCTGCTTAGCAAGGTTCCATGGGATAGAGCCCTAGAAAGCAAGGGGGCCCAAGACTCTTGGTTAATATTCAAGGATCACCTGCTACAAGCTCAGGAGTGTTGCATCTCAACTAGAAGGAAGTGCAGCAGGAGGGCCAGGAGACCTCCTTGGATGCATAAGGAGCTGCTGATAAAAATTCACAAGAAAAAAGAGGCTTATTGTCGTGGTTGAAACCAAATCTGCACAGTTCGCTCACTCACTCCCCCCCTTGCTCCCCCGACTCCCGGAGAGTTAGGAAGGAGAATCCAAAGAATGTGGCCCCACGGATTGAGATAAGAACGGTTTAATTGCTAAGGCATAATACAAATCACTCCTGCTACTACTACTACAAATAATAATGATAAAGCAAACAACAAGCGAAGAGAATACAACACCTCAGCAGCCACCGACCCATAACTCCCCCCACCCTGCCCGACTGAGCACCGACTGATACCTCCGCCATTCCCCCCCAGAGCTCCCGCCCCTTCCGGCTCTTTCCCAGTTACATCCTGGGCATGACGTGCTATGGTATGGAATACCTCATTGGCTAGCCTGGGTCAGGTGTCCTGTCTCTCCTTCCTCCCAGCCTCCCCTCCTCCCTGGCAGAGTATGAGCTCAGAAAAGGCCTTGAACAAACCAAACACCCGAGCAGTAACTCAAAACATGCTCGCTATCGAGCAACTGTTCCCAGCCCAGAAGTCAAAACACAGCACTGCACCAGCTACCAAGAAGGAGAAAAATGACTGCTACGGCTCAAACCAGGACACTTATGAAAGGTGGAAGCAAGGACAGGTGGCCTGGGATGAATACAGGGATGTTGTCCGGGAAGCTGGGGACCGGGTTAGGAAAGCTAAGGCCCAGTTGGAGCTAAACTTGGCCAGGGATGTTAAACAGGAAGGGATTTTATAGGTACGTAGCAGGTATAAAACAGACTAGGGACAACGTAGGCCCCCTCCAGAAACCTTCAGGAGAACTGGCTACATAGGATTTGGAGAAGGCTGAGGTTCTGAATGAGTTCTTTGCCTCGGTCTTCACTGGGAAAGGCTCTGACCGCACCACCCAAGTTTTGGAAGGCGGACGCAGGGACTGTGAGAATGAAGACCTTGGACCCTCTGTAGGAGAGAATCTGATACGAGACCATCTTAAGAACCTGAACGTATGCAAGTCCATGGGACCTGGTGAAATCCATCTGTGGGTCCTGAAAGAGCTGGCGAATGAAGTTGCAAAGCCACTGGCCATCATATTTGAAAAATCATGGCAGACAGGTGAAGTTCCTGATGACTGGAAAAAGGGAAATATAACCCCCATTTTCAAGAAGGGGAAAATGGATGACGTGGGGAATTACAGACCACTCAGTCTCACCTCTGTGCCTGGCAAAATCTGGGAGCAGATTCTTCTGGAAGGCATGCTAGGGCACATGAAAAACAACAAGGTGCTTGGTGACACCCAACATGGCTTAACTAGGGGGAAATCCTGCCTGACCAATTTGGTGGCCTTCTATGATGGGGCTACAAAAGTGATGGACAGGGGTGGAGCAGTTGATGTCATCTACCTGGACTTGTACAAAGCATTCAACACTGTCCCACATGACATCCTTATCTCTAAATTGGAGTGTCATCAATTTGATAGGTAGACCACTCGGTGGATAAAGAACTGGCTGGATGGCTGCACGCAAAGAGTTATGGTCAACGGTTCAATGTCCAGCTGGAGACCAGTAACGAGTGGTGTCCCTCAGGGATCGGTGTTGGGACCGGTCTTGTTTAATATCTTTGTTGGTGACATGGGTAGTGGGATTGAGTGTGCCCTCAGCAAGTTTGCCGATGACACCAAGCTGTGTGGTTCTGTTGATACACTAGAGGGAAGGAATGCCATCCAGAGGGGCCTTGACATGCTTGTGAGGTGGGCTGATGCCAACCTCATGAAGTTTAACCATGACAAGTGCATGGTCCTACACCTGGGTCAGAGCAATCCCAGGCACAGCTACAGTTTGGGCAAAGAAGAGATTCAGAGAAGTCCTGTGGAGAAGGACTTGGGGATGCTGGTCAATGAGAAAATGAACATGAGCTAGCAGTGTGTGCCTGCAGCCTAGAAAGCTAACCGTATCCTTGGCTGCATCAAGAGGAGTGTGACCAGCAGGTTGAAGGAGGTGATCCTGCCCCTCTACTCTGCTCTTGTGAGACCTCACTTGGAGTATTGTGTTCAGTTCTGGTGTCATCAACATAAAAAGTACATGGAACTGTTAGAACAAGTCCAGGGGAGGGCCACGAGGATGATCGGGACTGTAGCACCTCCCATATGAAGACAAGCTGAGAAAGTTGGGGCTGTTTAGCCTGGAGAAGAGAAGGCTGTGTGGAGACCTCATAGCAGCCTTCCAGTATCTGAAGGGGGCCTACAGGGATGCTGGTGAGGGACTCTTCATTAGGGACTGTAGTGATAGGACAAGGGGTAATGGGTTCAGACTTAAACAGGGAAAGTTTAGGTTGGATATAAAGAAGAAATTCTTTACTGTGAGAGTGGTGAGTTACTGGAATGGGTTGCCCAGGGAGGTTGTGAATGCTCCATCCCTGGCAGTGTTCAAGGCCAGGTTGGACAAAGCCTTGGGTGATATGGTTTAGTGTGAGGTGTCCCTGCCCATGGCAGGGGGGTTGGAACTAGATGATCTTGAGGTCCTTTCCAACCGTAACTGTTCTTTGATTCTATGATTCTATGTTGGGACAGATCCTGTTCAACGTCTTTGTCAGAAGTACGGGCAGTGGGATTGAGTGCCCCCTCAGCAAGTTTGCCAATGATACTAATCTGTGTTGTTCGGTTTATATGCTGCAGGGAAGGGATGCCTTCCAGAGTGAGCTTGACACATGTGTGACGTGTGCCAATGCCAACCTCATGAAGTTCAGTAAAGTGAAGTGCAAGATCCTCCAGCTGAGTCAGGGCAATTCCAGGCAGAGCTACAGGTTGGGAGCAGACGTAATTCAGAGCAGCCTTGTGGAGAAGGACTTGAGGATAATGGTTGTTAGGAAACTGAACACTAGCCAGCAGTGTGTGCTTGCAGCCCAGAAAGCCAACTGTATGCTGGGCTGCATCCAAAGGAGTGTGACCAGCAAGTTGAAGGAGGTGATTCAGCTCCTCTACTCTGCTCTTGTGAAACCCCTTTTGGAGTCTTGTATACAGTCCTGGTGGCCTCAACATAAAAATGACATGGAACTGTTGGAGCAAGTCCAGAGGAGGACCATGAGGATTATCAGGTCTCTGGAGCACCTGCTATATGAAGACAGGCTGAGAAAGTTGGGGCTGTTCAGCCTGGAGAAGAGAAGGCTGCATGGAGACCTCATAGAATCCTTCAAATATCTGAAGGGGGTCTGCAAGGATGCTGGAGAGGGACTCTTCATCAGGGACTGTAGTGAATAGTACACAGAGAAAATTCAAGTGAGATGTAAGGAAGAAGTTATTTACTGTGAAGATTGGTGAGGCACTAGAACAGGTTGCCCAAATAAGTGATAAATGCTCCATCCCTGTCTCCATCCATGTTGGACTGAGCCTTGGGCAACATGGTCTTGTGTGAGGTATCCATATCCATGGCAGGGGGGTTGGAACTAGATGATCTTGAGGTGCTTTCCAAACTTAACCATTTTATGCTTGTTGAAAGAGTTGGTGGAGGAGCTGGCCAAGCCACTCTCTGTCATCTATCAGCAGTTCTGGTCTAGTGGTCAGGTCCCAGAGAATTGGAGGTTGGGCAATGTGATGCCTCTCTGCAGAAACAGCAGGAGGATCCTGGTAACTACGGGCCTGTCAGCCTGATCTCAGTGCCATGGATGGTCATGGAGCAGTTGAGCCTAAATGAGATCATAAAGCATGTGTGGGAAAACCGTGGGATCAGGCCCAGACAGCGTAGGTTCACGAAGGGCAGGTCCTGATTGACCAAACCTTATGTTCTTTTATTACAAGGTGACCCTTCTGGTTGATGAGTGAGAGGCTGTAAATGTTGTCTATTTGGACTTTACTAGTGTTTGACACTGTGTCCCACAGTGTTCTTTTGGAGAAATTGGCTTCTCATGGCCTTAATCTTTGCTGATTAAAAACTGGCTGGATGGCCAATCCCAAAGAGGGGTGGTAAATGATGTCACATCTCCTTGGCGACCAGTCACTAGTGGTGTCCTTCAGGTCGCAGTATTAGGGCCATTGTTATTTAGTATCATTATGTTGGGCTGTGGCCAGTGGTATAAGGTTCAATAAGGCAAAGTGCTGGGTCCTGCATTTGGGCCACAACAACCCCATGGAATATACCAGGTTTGAGGAAGAGTGACTAGAAAGCTGCTCAGCAGAAAAGGACCTAGGGGTGCTGGTTGATGGCCGCTGAACATGAGCCAGCTTGTGCTGAGACAGCAAAGCAGGCCAACGGCATCCTGGCCTATACCATAAATAGCATAGCCAGCAGGAATAGGATAGTTATAATCCCCCTGTATTTGATTCTGGAGAGGCCACACCTCAAATACTGTGTTCAGTTCTGCCCCCTTCACTACAAAGGAGACATTGAGTTGCTGGAGCAGGTCCAGAGAAGGGCAATGAAGCTAGTGAAGGGCGTGGAACACAAGTCTTATGAGGAATGTGTGAGAGACTGATCTGAAATCAGACTCCACTGTCCATTGTCTCAAAGATTAGTCTGAAAAGCTGAGAGGGAAGCCCACCTATCTTTTGTCCCAGAGATAGGTGGGAGGAGTTAAGACTTCAGTATCCATTGCCTAGGAGAAGGGTGTGAGGAGCTGAACTGGGACTCCACCATCGGTTGCCTGAGGGATGAGTGGGAAAGAGCTAAGACTCTTCCATCCATTACTTGGAGGACTGGTGTGAGGAATTGCTGCCCATTATCCCAAGAATTGCTGCAGACAGGTGCAGTTGAATTGCTGGCTGCAAGACCAGAGAAACCGGTTCACCAGGAACATGCAATAAATGACATGGAGAACAGAGGTACTCCCCCCAACTCATTATAAAAGGAGGAAAAGGTAGTCACCAAGGGGCACATCACCAGGGAGCCATTGCCATGAGGATTATTCCAGGAGGACACCTCCGTGAGGACATGCTCTACCGATGACTGCTACGGATCCTGAGGGACACCCTCCATGAGGCATCACCACGAGGGCAACTCCATCAGGACACCTTCATGGGGAACTTTTAAGGGGACAACTCCAGAAGGACACCTCCACAAGGACACCCACTTCCAATGACTACTACGGACTCTTGGGTGGCACTCTTCTCCAATACCGACTATGTACCCTGGAGAACTCCCACCACTGACGACTATGATGACGGACCCTCGGGACACAGCTGTGGTGACTCTCTCTCTCTCTGCACTTCAAATCCTTGCTTCATTTCCACCTTTTTTTACAATCTGTCCTATCGCTATCTCCTTTATTACAATAATTTCCCTTTTTAATAATAATTTTCATTTTGTAATAGACTTACAAATCAATTAAGGTCCTTGACCTTGTTTGATTCTTAATTTCCCTCTTGGGATCATGAATGAAACAGGGTCTGACACTGGGGTTTCCTCCAGTCGGATCCTGACAGAACAGCTGAGGGAACTGAGTTTGCTTAGTCTGAAAAAGAGAAGGCTCAGGGGGACATTATTGCTCCCTAGAACTATCTGATAGGAGGATGGAGCGAGGAGGTGGCTGATCCCTCTCAAGTAACAAGTGATAGGACAAGAGGTAACGGCCTGTCATGGTTTGAGCATGTTTTGAGGGTGTTTTTGTTCAAGGTTTTTTCCAGCCAGGTGGAGGAGGGGAGTCCGGGAGAAAGGAGAGACAGGGCACCTGACCCAGGCTAGTCAATGAGGTATTCCATACCATAGCACGTGATGCCCAGGATGCATACTGGGAAAGAGAAAGCTGGAGGGGGAGAGCTCGGGAGAAAAATGGAGGAGGGAGCACGCGGTGCTCAGCTGGGCAGGGTGGAGTGAGTTATAGGTTGGTGGCTGGTGGGGTGTTGTATTCTCTTCACTTGCTGTTTGCTGTATCATTATTATTTGTAGTAGTAAATGGCAGTAGGGGTTTTGTGTTATGCCTTAGCAATTAAACCGTTCTTATCTCAATCCGTGGGGGCTACATTCTTTGGATTCTCCTTCCTAACTCTCTGGGAGTTAGGGGACTTGGTTTAAACCACGACATTTTTGGCACCCAACGTGTGGCCCGAGGGTTTGAGATAAGAACAGATCTGAGCAGATTTATAGTCTCTTGTCACAATGCTGATATATTGGCTCTTAGAGGTTTTTCTCTGGATCTCACGGTTTCGGGATTTTGCCGGGTACTTTGTGTATGGATTGGATGTGTTTGTGTTTGTCAGTCATGAGGCTTGGGCTAAAGCTTTTGTTTCACTGTACTTTGTGTCGGAGGCTTGTAATACGGTGGGGCTCCGGCAGCGGGGGGGATGGACGTGGCCGTGGACTTGGACTTGTACCAGGCCGTCCCGCTGCTCTTCGCCGTCCTTGTCCTTATCCTCGTCGTCGTCTGCGTGGAGCTGCGTGAAGCCAGGAAGGAGCGGCCCCGGGAGCTGCCGGCAGCTGAGGCTGCCAGGGAGAGCGGCACGGGGAGCCAAACGGCTGTGGCAGAGCAGCGGGAACAGGCGGGGGAGGAGCGGAGCAGGGCGGTAGCTGAGCAGCAGGATCAGGCAGCGGGGGAGGTGAGTCCCGCGGCCGTTCCCGACCCTCCGACGGCCGAGAGTGTTCCCCGGAAGTCGCCCGCCGACCCCCAGCAGGATGCAGGAGACCACGCAGCACTTCCCAGCCAGGCAGTGGAGGAACCGAGTCCCGCCGCCGTTCCGAACCCCGCAGCGTCCGAGAAAATTCCCCGGAAGTCATCCTCTGAGCCCCAGCAGGATGCAGGAGACCACGCAGCATTTCCCAGTAAGGCAGAGAAGGAAGATCCGGACTCAGGAGAAGAGAAGCTGGTGGTGGGAGAACTGGCAAGCAGGGCAGCTACATCAGCCCCAGTGACAAGTGCAGCATCATCATCTGAGAGTTCTGATGGTTATGAATGGCTTTTGGGTGCCCTTGGGACCTGCCTGCTGATAGTGATAGGGGTCAGCATGGTGGCACACACACAGAGTGTGTTCTATCCACAATCATTTTGTCTGATCCCAAAAGTTAAGCAGAGTCAGGTTTGGGTCTTGTCTAGGGTTAGACAAGGATATATGAACACCAGGAGACTGTCCCCAAGGCTGGACAGTCATGGTTGGCAGGGCATGTGGGACAGTATAGCCAGGTATCTGATCCACTGGGCCCCTCCAGTGCTTTGGAAGCATTGGAAGTGGAAGGCAGCTGTATGGAGTCCTCTGCAGCAAGCTGTAGAACTGCTGAAGGGGACAGTGAATGATTTTGAGCCTGGTGGGCCCAGATACTTCAGGCCATCATTCCAGAGATGCAACATAGAGATGTCTCACGATCGAGGGGTGGACTTAAGAGTGATGGTGTATTGAAAATGTGGGATCTGAGCATGACGTGAATGGTATGGAATCAGGGGTGGATAATGTCATGGTTTGAGCATGTTTTGAGGGTGTTTTTGTTCAAGGTTTTTTCCAGCCAGGTGGAGGAGGGGAGTCCGGGAGAAAGGAGAGACAGGGCACCTGACCCAGGCTAGTCAATGAGGTATTCCATACCATAGCACGTGATGCCCAGGATGCATACTGGGAAAGAGAAAGCTGGAGGGGGAGAGCTCGGGAGAAAAATGGAGGAGGGAGCACGCGGTGCTCAGCCGGGCAGGGTGGAGTGAGTTATAGGTTGGTGGCTGGTGGGGTGTTGTATTCTCTTCACTTGCTGTTTGCTGTATCATTATTATTTGTAGTAGTAAATGGCAGTAGGGGTTTTGTGTTATGCCTTAGCAATTAAACCGTTCTTATCTCAATCCGTGGGGGCTACATTCTTTGGATTCTCCTTCCTAACTCTCCGGGAGTTAGGGGACTTGGTTTAAACCACGACATGGCCTCAAGCTGCACCAGGGGAGGTTAAGATGGATATTAGGAACAATTTCTTCACCAAAAGAGTGATTATGCTTTGGAACAGGCTTCCCAGGGAAGTCCCTGGAAGTGTTGGTGAGGCCCTTCGGGTTTAGTGGTGGACTTGGCAGTCCTGGGGCTATGGTTGGACTTGATGATCTTAAAGGTCTTTGCCAACCTAGTTAATTGTATAGTTAGTTTTCTTGTGACTTAAAAGGGCATGAGCCAGGGAGATTTTTTTGTTTTGAATGTTTAACATGCTTTGTTAAATGTGCTTGAACTGTGTGAGCATTTTGTTTATGATGCTTTATCACTGGATTTGTCTTGATGTAAAAATCTTCACTAATGATTTCAAGGCTTATTGCTATATTGTTTTATTAGTAATGAATATACTTTCCAGATTGAGAAATAAAGTAGTATAGGTGACATAATAATCACCAACCCCTCCACACCTTTAAAGTTTAAATACAGTTCCAATCATCTGGATGCCATAGAACTTGGACCATGCAAGTAGCTTGCTCTGTTCTTGTGTTGTTTGTTTTTTTTGGGTTGTTTTCTTTTTTTTTTTTTTGGGAGGGGGGGAGTGTTTGGGTTTTGTGTGTTGTTTGGTGGTTTTTTTGCCATTTACATTGTAAAAACTACATTGATGAGGTAGTTTGCCTGAAAAAAGATAGATTCGGACAGACAGATTCATTGAGTAATTATGGTTTGGGCCTTACTCTGTAAGGATAAAACTACAGGATGTTAAACATAAGGATTTAATGTGATTCAATCTCTCTTTTATAGCTGCTACGGGAGAGAAATATTCACAGTTCAGTGAACTTATTTTACAGTTTCAGATGATGTGAAGTGCTGCACAGTTTAAGCCGAGATGTATTTTAGAATCATAGAATAGTTAGGGTTGGAAAGGACCTTAAGATCATCTAGTTCCAACCTCCCTGCCATGGAAGGGACACTTCACACTAAACCATATCACCCAAGGCTTCGTCCAACCTGGCCTTGAAATACTGCCAGGGATGGAGCATTTACAATCTCCCTCGGCAACCCATTCCAGTGCCTCACCACCCTAATAGTAAAGAATCTAAACTTCCCCTGTTTAAGTTTTAACCCATTACCCATTCTCCTGTCACTACAATCCCTAATGAACAGTCCATCCCCAGCATCCCTATAGGCCCCCTTAAAATACTGGAAGGCTGCTATGAGGTCTCCACTCAGCCTTCTCTTCTCCAGGCTAAACACCCCAACTTTCTCAGCTTGTCTTCATATGGGAGGTGCTACAGTCCCCTGATCATCCTCGTGGCCCTCCTCTGGACTTGTTCCACCAGTTCCATGTCCTTCTTATGATGAGGACACCAGAACTGCACACAGTACTCCAAGTGAGTTCTCACAAGAGCAGAGTAGAGGGGCAGGATCACATCCTTCAACCTGCTGGTCACACTCTTTTTGATGCAGCGCAGGATACGGTTGGCTTTCTGGGCTGCAAGCACACACTGCCAGCTCATGTTCATTTTCTCATCAACCAGCACCCCCAAGTTCTTTTCCACAGGGCTTTTCTGAACCTCTTCTTTGCCCAAACTGTAGCTGTGCCTGGGATTGCTCTGACCCAGGTGAAGGACCTTGCACTTCTCATGGTTAAACTTCATGAGGTTGGCATCAGCCCACCTCACAAGCATGTCAAGGCCCCTCTGGATGGCATTCCTTCCCTCTAGTGTATCAACAGAACCACACAGCTTGGTGTCATCGGCAAACTTGCTGAGAGCGCGTTCAATCCGACTGTCCATGTCACCAGCAAAGATATTGAACAAGACTGGTCCCAACACCGATCCCTGAGGGACACCACTTGTTACTGGTCTCCAACCAGACATTGAGCCGTTGACCACAACTCTGTGTGCGGCCATCCAGCCAGTTCTTTATCCACCGAGTGGTGCATCTATCAAATTGATGACACTCCAATTTAGAGACAAGGATGTTGTGTGGGACAGTGTCGAATGCTTTGCACAAGTCTAGGTAGATGACATCAACTGCTCTACCCCTGTCCATCACTTTTGTAGCCCCGTCATAGAAGACCACCAAATTGGTCAGGCAGGATTTCCCCTTAGTGAAGCCATGCTGGCTGTCACCAAGCACCTTGTTGTTTTTCATGTGCCCTAGCATGCCTTCCAGAAGAATCTGCTCCCAGATTTTGCCAGGCACAGAGGTGAGACTGACTGGTCTGTATTTGCCTGGGTCATCCATTTTCCCCTTCTTGAAAATGGGGGTTATATTTCCCTTTTTCCAGTCATCAGGAACTTCACCTGTCTGCCATGATTTTTCAGATATGTTGGCCAGTGGCTTAGCAACTTCATTCACCAGCTCCTTCAGCACCCATGGATGGATTTCATCAGGTCGCATGGACTTGTGTGTGTTCAGGTTAAGATGGTCTCGAACGAGATCCTCTCGTACAGGGGCCCAAGGTCTTCATTCTCATAGTCCCTGCTTCTAGTTTGAAGGAGTTTGCACTTCCTCAGGACATTAATGTATTCAGTCAATACTGAATGCATGTTTATGATGGCCAAATAGGCTGGTGGTCAGTATTAGTATGATTTTGTTAGAATCCTAAAATGGTTGGGGTTGGAC
Organism: Melopsittacus undulatus; assembly: GCF_012275295.1. NCBI lineage: Eukaryota > Metazoa > Chordata > Aves > Psittaciformes > Psittaculidae > Melopsittacus > Melopsittacus undulatus. Next base: position 1,869,653 of record NW_022993942.1, read on the forward strand.
GGCACCTTTAATGATCACCTGTTTACACACAAACCCCGCACCCCCACCCTCCCCCCTTACTGTTGCCAGGGACATGTTTGCCTACATTAGGTTACTCAAAGCACCATCCAACCTCATCTTGAACAGGTCCAGTGACAGGGAATGCACAACTTTTCTAGGCAACCTGTTCCAGTGTCTCACCACTCTCATAAATAATTTCTTCCTTCTATCCAGTCTAAATCTACCCTTTTTCCTTTTAAAACCATTACCCCTCTTTGGTCTTATTACTGTTGGCTCTGTTAAAAAGTCTTTTTCCATCTTTCATATAAGCCCACTTTATATATTGAAAGACCACAGTAAGGTCTCCCTGGAGCCTTCTCTTCTCCAGGCTGCACAATCCCAGTTCCCTCAGCCTTTTTTATAGGAAGAGGTGTTCCAATCTTTTGATCTTTTTTGTGGCTCTACTCCTCTGGACCCACTCCAACAGCTCCATGTCGTTCTTGTCCTGGGATCTTTCTATACCTTGTTATCATCTCTTCTTGCAAGTAGGCTGTATTGTTCATATAAATGCCATAACTTTATATTAAACTGGGCACTACCTTAAGCTACCAACACAATAAAGTGAGCAGTATTATTTGGGTTTTATAACTAGGTACATAAATAAGCAAGTTCTTGAAATCATTCAGGAGCTCTAAAGCTCTTTTTCACTTGACAGCAAAAAAGGATAGTCTCCTCTCAAACTCTTAGTTCAGTATTGTAAGTATTTCTTAGTTTGGTGCATATCATTTCATGAATGGAGGTTGTATTTGGATAGCTGAGAAGTTTTGGACATAAGTGATTGTCCTGGATTCAGCAGTAGCAGTCATTTTTCTCCTTAGTAGCTAGTGCAGTGCTGTGGTTTTGACTTTAGTCTGAGAGCAACGCTGGTAACACCGATGATTTTGGTTCTTGCTAAGTAAAGTTTACTCTGATAAACTCAGTCTCATGCTCTGCCAGAGGAGGGGAAGCTGGGAGGAAGCAGAGACAGGACACCTGACCCAAACCAACCAAAGGGGTATTCCATATCACAGCACATCATGCCCAGTATATAAACTGGGGGGAGTGACCCAGAAGGACCAGATTACTGCTCAGGTTGGGCTGTGTGGTGAGCAATTGTATTCTCTCCTCTTGTTATTTCCCTTAGTATTGGTGGTGGTAGTAGTGGTTTTGTATTGTACCTTAGTTACTGGACTATTCTTATCTCAACTTGTGGGAGTTATATTTTTTTGATTCTCCTCCCCATCCCTCTGGGAGCAGGGGGAGTGAGAAAGTGGCTGCATAGCTCTGTGTTACCAGCTGGGCTTAAACCACGACAATTCTTTGTGTCACCCAAAGTGGGGCACGAAGGGTTGAGATAATGACAGATCTGAGCAGAGTGTGTCTAATGCTATTTGTGATAAGCATTCATTGTTTTAGATTAATGGTCACTTTTCACAATATTGATTTATTTGCTCTCAGAGTTGTTACGCTTGATCTCAGTCTCAGCATCTCACCTTACTTACAGCCAGTATTTGCTGGTTTAGTGTTTATCGGCTGGAGGGCCTGAAATAAGGTTATTGTTTCACTGTACTTCATATAATCATAGAATAGTTAGAATTGGAAAGGACCTCAAGATCATCTAGTTCTAACCCCCCTGCCATGGGCAGGGACACCTCACACTAAACCATGCCACCCAAGGCTTCATCCAACCTGGCCTTGAACACTGCCAGGGATAGAGCATTCACAACCTCCCTGGGCAACCCATTCCAATAACTCAGCACCCTAACAGTAAAGAATTTCTTCCTTATATCAAGTCTAAACCTCTGCTGTTTAAGTTTCAACCCATTACCCCTTGTCCTGTCACTACAGTCCCTAATGAATAGTCCCTCCCCAGCATCCCTGTAGGCCCCCTTCAGATACTGGAAGGCTGCTATGAGGTCTCCACACAGCCTTCTCTTCTCCAGGCTGAACAGCCCCAACTTTCTCAGCCTGTCTTCATATGGGAGGTGCTCCAGTCCCCTGATTATCCTCGTGGCCCTCCTCTGGACATGTTCTAACAGCACCATGTCCTTTTTATGTTGAGGACACCAGAACTGCACACAATACTCCAAGTGAGGTCTCACGAGAGCAGAGTAGAGGGGCAGGATCACCTCCTTTGACCTGCTGGTCACGCTCCTCTTGATGCAGCCAAGGATACGGTTGGCCCTCTGGGCTGTAAGTGCACACTGCTGGCTCATGTTCATTTTCTCATTGACTAACACCCCCAAGTCCTTCTCCACAGGACTACCATGAATTTCCTTTTAGCCCAACCTGTAGCTGTGCCTGGGATTGCTCTGACCCAGGTGTAGGACCTTGCACTTGGCATGGTTAAACTTCATGAGGATGACATCAGCCCACCTCACAAGTGTGTCAAGGTCCCTCTGAATGGCATTCTTTCCCTCTAGCGTATCAACCGAACCACACAGCTTGGTGTCATCGGCAAACTTGCTGAGGGCACACTCAATTCCATTGTCCATGTCAGCGACAAAAATATTAAACAAGACCGGTCCCAACACCGATCCCTGAGGGACACCACTCGTTACTGGTCTCCAGCTGGACATTGAACCGTTGACCACAACTCTTTGAGTGTGACCATCCAGCCAGTTCTTTATCCACCGAGTGGTCCACCTGTCAAATTGATGACACTCCAATTTAGAGAGAAGGATGTCATGTGGGACAGTGTCGAACACTTTGCACAAGTCCAGGTAGATGACGTCAACTGCTCCACCCCTGTCCATCACTTTTGTAGCCCCGTCATAGAAGGCCACCAAATTGGTCAGGCAGGATTTTCCCCTAGTAAAGCTATGCTGGCTGTCACCAAGCAGCTTGTTGTTTTTCATGTGCTTTATCATGCCTTTCAGGAGAATCTGCTCCCAGATTTTGCCAGGCACAGAGGTGAGACTGACTGGTCTGTAATTCACCAGGTCATCCATTTTCCCCTTCTTGAAAATGGGGGTTATATTTCCCTTTTTCCAGTCATCAGGAACTTCACCTGTCTGCCATGATTTTTCAAATATGATGGCCAGTGGCTTTGCAACTTCATTCGCCAGCTCCTTCAGGACCCCCAGATGGATTTCATCAGGGCCCATGGACTTGTGTGTGTTCAGGTTCTTAAGATTGTCTCAAACCAGATCCTCATATATAGTGGGCCCAAGGTCTAAGTTTTCACAGTCCCTGCGTCCGCCTTCCAAGACTGGGGTACTGCGGTCAGAGCCTTTGCCAGTGAAGACTGACTGCAGTAGATCATGAAACTGGTCTGGCTTGAGTTCCCTGTGTGGTCATCATCTCTATACTTTGGTAGGTATATAATGGAATTTTTTAGCTGGCTGTAGAGCTTGGGTCCTATAAAAAATGAGAGGTGTCTAAAGTGAGCAGTTATTGAACAGGGCAAACACTCATTCTGAGTAGCATTCATAGCTTCCCCTTTGTGGTTTTTGTGGCTTAACCAATAGATCTTCCTTCTGTGTACCTGTAGAGTTCCTTTGGTTTTGTAAGGCTAAATGTGTTGCAATGTATAGGGTACAAAGTCCAAACAGAGGACAGTGAACAAGTTTTGTGCTGAACCACCCTGCTGAACATGTGGGTTTTTTTCTATGGTGTTTTAACTACTTGAGTTGATTTAGTTAGATCTTTATTTGTCTTATCAACCAGTAATGGAAATAATGAAATCTGTGTTCAAGTTTTTTTACTTTGTGATAACGGATTTGGTGGGTTTTGTTGTTGTTTTTTTTTTATTTTATTTAAGTATGTTTCTAAACTTTTTTTCCTTATATAGCTAAGGGGTGGTTAATGGTATAGTGAGAATGCTTGTTTAGTGGTTGCAGTCAAGTCCCAATGTCTTTGGGATTTCTATTCAAACTTTTTGTGATATCTTTTATTTTAATTTCTAGCTGATAGTTATTATAAACATGTTCAAAGGGAAGTTCTATTTATTTGGTCTTTTAATAGTAAAAAATTGCAAATAGAATCTTTGCTGTAGCTTTTCTCAGAGGGCCTAATTTTAAAAGTTAAAATTCCAGCTGTTGTTAAAACTGTAATGCATCTTTTCATTGATTCAGTACAAGCATGAGTGTTGGAAGAAATATATATGAAGTCTTATTTTGATTCTGCCATTTCTGTCACCTGATATATATCCTCTTTATTTCTTCATCTAAAAATCCTAAAATTAAAATATTTATGAAAACTTTTAAGGCTAATTGCACTTTCAGTCTGTAATTCTTGTGTGACACTATTGCTATTATGAAAATTAATTTTCAAAATACATATTCCAAAGCTATGCTTGAAGCATGCACATAATGTTAAATAATTTGTTTGGATCTGTAGAGAAACCTCAATTAAGTATTTCTCTATAGGTGTGAATTTAAACATTCACAGATAAAATTCTGAACATGTTTCTACAGATATATGACTGGCTTTTTTAGTGATAACATACATGTGTCCAACACTCTGTCTGAGTTCATTTAGATATTCCATATGAAGAAGGTTTAATGATTAATACCAACTTCAGTTTTTTTTTAATTTATTTGACATTACATGGGACTTTGATTTAGCAGAATGATACAGGATTTTACTTAAATCATAGTACAAGTTACATTTAGCAGAGTATAGCAGTTCCAATATACGTTTGAATCACAGTACAAATGTGATTTCATTATTGATCTCCATTGTGATGCTGGTCATCTGAAGTCATTGGAAAGGAATATGTGGGTTGAAACCCGCTCAAGTTTGTTGCTCTTTTCAAAGTTCTTTCTGTTACTTGTACACTTTTTATACTATATACACTATACTGGGTCTTTATACTCAGTTTTGGCTCTATAATGAGTTTTTATACTCAGTTTGGCTGAGCCACATATACACCCACCCATTTTGGCCTGTCTAGCTCAGGAATATATGTATTTGCTTCTGCTGCTTATTATTATTACCAACTTGAGGGCAATTGCACAGCCATTTGTTTCCATTAACTATTGTAGCCATTTATCTGGAACAAAGACTACCTCCTTTGTCTCCTTTGTGTTGAGATAATTTCAGCATTTTGAAACAGTTTGTCATCAGTCATTCCCTAATTCTTCACTTAGCTTTGTGAGTATATAGTCCTTGCTTGTCTCCTCTGAGCCTCCTTCCATTGTAGGAGTTAATTGATCAATCAAAACATGAAGTGTTTAATTTTTTTTTTACTTGAAAAAGAGAACTTTTCTTTAAGATAACTTTTTTGACACTGTGTATAAACACACTTCATTGTTCAATAATTCCATCATTTATATTGTAGGTCATGCAGGAGTCTCTGCGAGCATGATGAAGAAAAGAACCTCCCACAAGTAAGTTGCCAATATCTTTCCTAAAGTATAATTTTCAGTAACTGGAGGTACTGTTCTAGAAATATATTTTTTTTCCCCGCTCATTTTGCTCTTGAAAATCATGTGGAATAGTATTCAGTATATGTGTGTAAAGTCACACGTTAATTCTTTTAGGAGGACTGTGGGAAAGAATGCACCATTGGTAGAGTTCTAAGCATAATTTTGAATGTTACTCTGAGAGAAATTATCCTGTCGATACAATTCTGTAATTTATAATTTAGAGACAAGAGGTTGCAAGCTGGAAATTTTGGGGCACATGTACTCTAGGATTCATTAGAGCTTTAGTTTTGGAAGAGGATTTTTCACCTTTTTTTTTTTTAATAATAATAAAGAACATACTGAAGTACTTGTATAAGGCAGCTGCTATTTGAAGGATGACAGAGACCAGCTCATTAAGGACGCCTGAAAGAAACAGACAGACTACAGCTCTGATGGCATGTAGTGAAGTTTATTGAACAAGCTTCTATATTTATACTTAAGTTAGATCCTGTTCACTCATTACAGGATCCTGGTCTAAGATTGATTACATCTGTCTTGGCTACATTATAACTATGCGTGACAATTGTTATTTGATCTTGCATTATGTTCTTAATTATTCTTGTTCTCTGATCTTTCTAGATGTACTGCACCACCTGTTCTTTTATTGTTGTTATAGAAACTGGTTTTTCTCCTTTAGGGAGGTTCAGGGAGAGGTCGAAACTCTCCCTTCCAGGAGCATATTCGCCTTCATCTTACTAACCCTTTCAGGCCAGTTCGACTCCTTTCAGAAGGATACTTGCTTATCCTATACATTCATGGCATGTATTCTCTCTACTACATTTCAAAATAGTACAAGCTAAATGCTGCTATGAGTAAATGTGAGAACATAGAGGTAATAGCTTAGACATGATTGACCTTAGCTAGATGTTGCATTTTGGCTACATTTCTGGTAGGTGAACTCTAAAATAAGCTGTGGGGAAGTGAAATTTATTAAAATGCTACTAGTTATATTTTGAGTATGAAGTCCTATAGTGGTGATATACAATACGCATAGATCCAAAGCAATTTGTCTGGCAAAAATATGTTCTGTGATTAACATTTGAATTAGTATTAACTGTTTCCCAGATACAGCACCTGATGTAAAACTACTCTAATTCCTTCCACAAACTCTTCACTATTCAGTCTTGTCTATCTCCTTACAAGGCAAAGATAAACATTTATTTGTCTAGAGACAGGTAGAGTTAAAAATTAATTTCTCTTGTTCTTTTTCAATCGTTCAGAGAAAGGAGTATATGATGGGAAGACTGTCAGAGGTGGGTTGCCTTTTGTACTTGAGGGTGGCTAGATTTATCTTAATTCTTGTGTTGATATACACTTATTTAAATACCTAAATAGGTTGTATATTTTAGCATAAAGGCTTTTATGGGGCATGTTAAGTCATGGTCCTAAGTCACATAATTTTGAGGCATTTCACTTAAGCCCCAACTGAGTTTTATATTAATTTAGCCTAGTTTAATTGTTTAAGAATTGTTTGCCACAGGTTTTCTTTTATACCAAACCAAGATGACTTTGTGTGCTGTCACTGATTTCTCTGAGAATTAATAGTAAGTAGAGCTGTAGACATGTTTATAGTAAACAAGTGGGATATGAATCACTAATTAAAAATGTATGCTGATATTACAATGAGCTGTTACAGCATACCATGAATAAGTAATGCATCCTTTGTCATTGATTTAGTTATGATGACTTTTACATTCCTCACTTAAAGAAAAAGAAGAACAAGTCTACTGGCACTTAAGGGCCATAGGAGAGATTCTAAACTAGGTTCAGAAATTCATAAAGGAGGGAAGAGCCAACAGGATGGAACAGGGTGTTGTGGTTTAAACAGAGCTGGTAACTAAATACCACACAGCCACTTGCTCATCCACACACACACACACTTCCCCCCTTTGTGGGCAGGATGGGGCGGAAAATCATAAGAATGTAAAACCCACAGGTTGAGATAAGAACAGTTTAATAACTAAAATAAAGTAAAATATAGTGATAATAGAAAGAATACCAAAAATAACAATGCCAATAATAATAATAGGAAACAACAAGAAAATAAATGAAAGCACAGGAAACACAAGTGATACACAATACAGTTGCTCACCACTTGCTGACCAATACCCAGCCTGTCCTGGAGCAGTGATAATCCCTTCTGGATGACTCCCCCCAGCAAGTGCTACTGAGCAACAACTAAAACATTGGGGTGTCATCAGCATTGTTCTCAAATGCAGCACTGTCATCAGCATTGTTCTCAGACTAAACACAGCACTGTACCAGCTACTAGGAAGAAAAATAACTATTACAGGCAAGACAGTATCCACCCCTTATTCTATACCATTTATGTCATGCTCAGGTCCCACACTTCCTAAATATACCATCGCTTTTCTTGTCTCCTCATATATATATATATATATATATATATATATACACACATGCACACACAAACACATATCATTCCTTAGTCCATGAACCAGCTCTATAAAATTTGTTGACTTCATTCAATCCATGACATCAGGCTTCATCTGTCATAAGAATCCATCAGAGAAGGAGAGATTGTGTAGGGTGTTGTACTGTTGCCTGCTGATGTCAGTTCTGAAATCATCAGCGCTGAGCTGATTGGTTTCATCAAAGTTCATTCTTTGTTAGGGTGATAATCAAAAGGAAGTTGTGTTCCATCGCTTCTGATCTGAGGACAGTACTGGGAAACTCCCGCTGCTGCTGGCTTTCCACTGATTTGTTCTCTGATGATGATCATGAAAGCGTATATAGTTTTTCAAAGTCTGGAGTGGCAGAGATGGGAATATAGCTGCCTTAGAAGTGTTAGATAGCAGTCAACAGCATATCATTGATTTAATTGGCTGTATTCACACAAAATTAAACCCCCTTAAGGTACACAGTGGAATTTCCTATAGTCCTGCATTGCCCGCCAAGTATATCCATGTCCTCGAGCGAAAGGAAACCCATGAGTGGGTTTGCCTTTACCTGAAGCAGGAATAACCCAGACTGTCTTCCTCAGCAAATTCTTTATGTGCACCACAGGAACTTTATCCCCTTCTACAGTATGTAAAAGTTCTGATTGGGCTGGGTTGGCCCTGTTGGCAGATCCCCTTGTGTTGACCAACCGGGTAGCTTTTGCTAAATGTGTACCCCAGTGTTTGAAAGTTCCCTCACCCATTGCTCTCAGTGTAGTTTTGAACAGCCCATTGTACCATTCAATTTTCCCAGAAGCTGGCGCATGGTAGGGTGCCGCGGCCAGGTGGAGGGGAGAAAACACCGATACGATGTAGGTTCACAAAATGCTCCGTTTATTGATTACAAGGCTGCTCTTAATATACTGTCTTACACGCAATCACGCATTACTTGATTGGCTGCTTCACTTTGCCCGCGAGAGGTACACGCTCCACTTTGCCTCTCCTGATTGGTTTCACACCTTCGCTTCAGCTTAGCGTTACATCATGCTTCTGGCATCTTGTTATTGCGCTCCTGTTTTGCTGACCTTGACGCTTCCTCTTCCAGCCTGGGGTCAGAGGTTCACTTTCTCACAGCTTGCTGCAAGCCTGTTAAAGCGCCCATGCTCGACCCCCAACAGTAGGGGATGCGATATAACCACTCAATGCCATGCTCTTTGGCCCAAGTGTCTATAAGATTGTTCTGAAAATGAGTCCCATTGTCTGACTCAGTTCTCTCTGGGGTGTCATGTTGCCACAAGAATGGTTTCTCCAGGCCCACGATAGTGTTCTGGGCAGTGGCGTGGGGCACTGCGTATGTTTCCAGCCATGGTGGTTGATTCCACCATGGTAAGCACATGGTTGGTGGGAGTGTGATGTAATCTATCTGCCAGGCCTCCCCTTATTTGTGCTTCAGTCATTCTCCTCCATATTAAAGACACTTTAACCATTGTCTTGCATAAATGCAATGTGTTTCAGATTCATTAAAAACCTAGGCAATAGTGTCCATTGTTAAGTCCACCCTTTGATCACGAGCCCATCTATATGTTGTATCTCTGCCCTGATGGTCTGAAGTGTCATCAACCCACCACGCCAAAAATAATTCACCCTTATGTTGCCAATCTAAGTCCATCTGGGCCACTTCAATCTTAGCAGCTTTATCCACTTGTTGGTTGTTGTGGTGTTCATCAGTGGCCCGACTCTTGGGTACATGAGCATCTACATGGCGTACCTTCACCACCAGCTTCTGCACATGGGGAGCGATATCTTGTCACAGTACAGCAGCCCAGATGGGTTGCCCTCTGCGTTGCCAGTTGCTCTGCTTCCATTGCTGCAACTACCCCCACAGGGTATTTGCCACCATCCATGAGTCAGTATAGAGATATAGCTCATTGTGTATTTAGCGCAGCCCCCTTATTCCATGTAGCATCGCTTGTTGATGTGTAGAGGAAAACCTGCCTTGGAACATCCAGCCCAACATGGGCAAACGGGGTGCCAGGAGGAGCTGCGTTTCAGTGCCAAACACTTCTGAAGCAGCTCAAGCCCCTTCATAGGCTGCCAGTATCTTTTTCATTTGGGGTATAGCTGGTCTTAGATTCTCTGTGTGTCGACCTTGAGTCTCCCCTGCAACTTTCTGCCAGAGTCTCCAGGTAGAACTATTCTTCCCTGGCTGCAGTGTAGAGTACATTTTTTACATCTGGACTGGTCTGGACTGGTCCAAGGGCCACTGCATGAACTATCTCTCTCAATTTACTCAAAGGCTTGTTGTTGCTCAGTGCCCCATGTAAAGTAATTCTTATTTCTGGGTCACATGATAGAGAGGGCTTACAATCAAACTGCAATTTGGGATGTGTATTCTCCGGAACCCCAGAACACCTAAGAAAGCTTGTGTTTCTTTCTTATTAGCTGGTGAATACATAGAATCATAGAATCAAAGAATAGTTAGGGTTGGAAAGGACCTTAAGATTATCTAGTTCCAACCCCACTGCTATGGGCAGGGGCACCTCACACTAAACCATGCCACCCAAGGCTTTGTCCAACCTGGCCTTGAACACTGCCAGGGATAGAGCATTCAAAACTTCCCTGGGCAACCCATTCCAGTACCTCAGCACCCTAACAGTGAAGAATTTCTTCCTTATATCAAGTCTAAACCTCTGCTGTTTAAGTTTCAACCCATTACCCCTTGTCCTGTCACTACAGTCCCTAATGAATAGTCCCTCCCCAGCATCCCTGTAGGCCCCCTTCAGATACTGGAAGGCTGCTATGAGGTCTCCACACAGCCTTCTCTTCTCCAGGCTGAACAGCCCCAACTTTCTCAGCCTGTCTTCATATGGGAGGTGCTCCAGTCCCCTGATCATCCTCGTGGCCCTCCTCTGGACATGTTCTAACAGCACCATGTCCTTTTTATGTTGAGGACACCAGAACTGCACACAATACTCCAAGTGAGGTCTCATGAGAGCAGAGTAGAGGGGCAGGATCACCTCCGATCTGCTGGTCATACTCCTTTTGATGCAGCCCAGGATATGGTTGGCTTTCTGGGCTGTAAGCGCACACTGCTGGATCATGTTCATTTTCTCATAGACCAACACCCCCAAGTTCCTTCTTTCTCCGCAGGGCTGCACTGAATTTCCTTTTAGCCCAACCTGTAGCTGTGCCTGGGATTGCTCTGACCCAGGTGTAGGACCTTGCACTTGGCATGGTTAAACTTCATGAGGCTGGAATCAGCCCACCTCACAAGCGTGTTGAGGTCCATCTGGATGGCATTCCTTCCCTCCAGCGTATCAACCGAACCACACAGCTTGGTGTCATCGGCAAACTTGCTGAGGGAGCACTCAATCCCACTGTCCATGTCACTGACAAAGATGTTGAACAAGACCGGTCCCAACACTGATCCCTGAGGTACACCACTTTTTACTGGTCTCCAGCCAGACACTGAGCCATTGACCACAACTCTTTGTGTGCGGCCATCCAGCCAGTTCTTTATCAACCAAGTGTTCCACCTATCAAACTGATGTCTCTCCGATTTAGAGACAAGGATGTTGTGTGGGACAGTGTCGAATGCTTTGCACAAGTCTATTAACTGCTCTACCCCTGTCCATCACTTTTGTAGCCCCATCATAGAAGGCCACCAAATTGGTCAGGCAGGATTTCCCCTTAGTGAAGCCATGCTGGCTGTCGCCAAGCACCTTATTGTTTTTCATGTGCCCTACCTAGCATGCCCTCCTGGGTTCAGCAGTAGTAGTCATTTTTTCTCCTTCTTGGTAGCTGGTTCAGCACTGTGTTTTGACTTTCGGGCTGGGAACAGTGCTGATAGCACCAATGTTTTGATTTACTGCTAAAATGTTTGGTTTGTCCAAGGACTTTCTGAGCCTCATGCTCTGCCAGGGAGGAGGGGAGGCCAGGAGGAAGGAGAGACAGGATATCTGACTCAGGCTAGCCAAACAGGTATTCCATACCACAGCGCGCCATGCCCAGGATGTAACTGAGAGCTACCCGGAAGGATTGGGACTCCAGGGATTGGAGGAGGTATCGGTCGGTGCTCGGTCGGGCAGGGTGGGGTGAGTTATGGGTTGGCGGCTGGTGAGATGTTGTATTCTCTTCACTTAGTTGTAGTAGTAGTAGTAGTAGTGATTTGTGTTATACCTTAGTTATTAAACTGTTCTTATCTCAACCCGTGGGAGCTACTTTCTTTGGATTCTCCTTCCTAACGCTCTGGGAGTTGGGGGAATAAGGGGGGGAGTGAGTTCACGAGCTGTGCGGATTGGTTTAAACCACAACAGTTCTTTTTGGTGCCCAGCGTGGGGCACGAGGGGCTGAGATAACAACAGATCTGACGGGATTTATAGTCACTCGTCACAATGCTGATTTATTGGCTCTCAAAGTTGTTTCTCTTGATCTCACAGTTTCAGAATGGTTTAAGCTACTTAGAGCCTGTATTTGCTGTGGTAGTGTTTATCAAGTGTGGGGCTTGGGCTAAGGTTCTTGTTTCACTGTACTTTATGGCAATGACTTGTAATACAGGGGGGTTCCGGCAGCGGAGCGGGATGGACGTGGCCGTGGACTTGTACCTGGTCGTCCCACTGCTCTTCACCGTCCTTGCCCTTGTCCTTGTCTCCATCTTCATGAGGCTGCGGGGAGCCGAGGAGCAGCCCCGGGAGCCGGTGAAAGCCGAAGCGGCCCGGAAGAGCGGCCCCGGGGATCAAGCAGCAGTAGTAGAGCAGCAGGAGGAGGCGGTGGAGGAGCGGAAAGAGGCAGCAGCTGAGCAGCAGGAGCACGCAGCAGAGGAGCCGAGCCCCGCGGCTGAGCCCAGCCCCGCGATGGCCGAGAGCATCCCCCAGAAGTCGCCCACCCAGCCCCAGGAGGATGCAGGAGATCATGCAGCATTTCCCAGCAAGGCAGAGGAGGAAGATCTGGACTGAGAATTGAGAAAATTGAGAACCTGGACTGAATTGAGAAAAATGTATTGGCAATATCAGTTGTGTCATACTACTTGGCTGCCTTTGACTCCAGTTCATACTAAAGTTCTAGCATGTCCGGTATGGCATCACTCAATGGTGGTGTGACTTCATTCAGGCCCCGATAGTCTACACTCTCCATTAGACCTTTGCACTGGCCATATGTGGCTATTAAAGGGTGAGTGGGTCTTGTTTATCACTCCCTGACCCTCCAGTCTACAGATCAGCTTATGGATGGGAATCAGAGAGTCTCGGTTGGTGCAATATTGCCCCTGGTGCACTGTTGTGGTCACGATTGGCACTTGTTGTTCTTTGACCTTCTGCAACCCCACAACAGAAGGATCCTCTGAGAGATCAGGCAAGGTGGACAGTTTATCAATTTCCTCAGTCTCCAGAGCAGCAATTCCAAAAGCCCATCGGTACCCTTTTGGGTCTTTGAAGTACCCTCTCCTGAGGTAGTCTATGCCAAGGATGCATGGAGCCTCTGGACTAGTCACAATGGGGTGCTTTTGCCACTTCCTTCCAGTCAGGTTGATTTCAGCCTTCTGTACTGGATCAATTCTTGGGATCTTCCTGTCACTCCAGAAATATAAATGGATTCCAGCCCTCAACAGCTTGATGGCATCAGGGTACATTGTGCACCAGTATCTAATAGAGCTTTATATTTCTGTGGGACTGATATGCCAGGCCATCTGATCCACACAGTCCAGTATATCTTATTGTCTCCTACCTCCACCTGGCTGGAGGCAGGGCCCCTCTAATAGTTATCACAATTTGGTGACTTAGATCTTGTTGACAGATATTAGTCTTCTGTATCACAGAAGCTGGAGGAAAATCAGTTCTTCTACTCCATCTGGGAACCTCCTCACTAGAGACTGAAGCTGCAGCTTTCATGCGATGATCATTCTTGACCTTTGTTTTCCTCAATTCATGCACCCGTTCCTCTAGAGCTGAGGTAGATTTTCCATCCCACTTCCTCACGTCTTCTCCATGATCCCACAGGTGAAAAGATAGGGTGCCCTTCTGCTTATACCTTCTATGTCTTCTCTCTCCAGAAGTAGGACGCCTTTTGTTAATATCTGAGATGCGTGTTGGTGCACATGAGGAGCATGTGATAGATCGTCTCTCAGTTGTTTGAACTCTTGGGACAGTTTTTCCACAGCTGAAATGATGGAAGGGATGAGATTCTCTTCGAACTCTCAGAGGTGATGAGTCAGTTCATCAACTGTTGGTGGTACTACGTCATGACAGGTTATTGTTGCCAATGAATGGGCATATGATGATGGTGTGTTCCGTGTAAATTTCCGCAACATGGGTTGTGTACATTCAACTTCATCTGCATCTATGGGTGCATCCCCAGCTTTCGGCTTTGTGTGATAGATTATCTGATTCCGTCAAAGACTGGATGCCTTTGTCTAAGGTAGTCCACTTGGCCGAATGACTCATAACATCCTTGTAAGGAAACCTTTCACAGCTGCCAAGAGCTGCCTCCAAAAGCTGAGGGACTGTTTCTCTTTTGCAATTGCTTTATCAATCCCCCCTTCCCTAGAAGTCATCCCAGATGCTTGGCTTCCTTCTAGTTCATTGTCCCAGCATTGGAGCAACCAGGTGATGATGTGCTCCCCTTGTTGACGTGTAAAATCTTTTTGCATATTCCATAGCTCGGTTGAGGTCCGGGGTCGAGAAGTCACCTTTTCTTATTTCTTTTCCTCTAATTCATGCAGTAACTCTTGATCAGGTGCTGTCCCGTGTACTGCATGCATTAGTTCTTGATCCTTCTTCACTGTACGGGTTGCTCTTTGTGCCTCTTGTTTACTTTTCCCCTTGCGTACAGGTTCAACCGATATTGGCATGAATTGGTCCTCTGGTTTAGCTGCAGTGATTATCACTGTGATTGGATTGGATGCAGTATCTGTTGTCGAGATTGGTGCAGCCGCTGTGCTTGGGGTTTGAGTAGCACTAGCAGCTGCGTTGTTTGTTGCTGTTGGGGTTTAGGTAGCTGCTGTACTTGTCGCTGGGGTTGGTGTAGCTGCTGTGCTTGGAGCTGGAGTAGCTGTGTTATCTGTTGCTTTGCCATCTTATCCAGAGACATCTTTTTCCCTTTGATGATGCTGGATACTGTTGAACAAGTCTCTGTAAGCATAAGCCAAGCCTCAGCACATTCCCATGATTTGTCCCTCTCTGGTGTTGCTAGGATGACAGCACACCTTGTCTAAGTGTTTTACTAGTTTTTCTGGATTTTGCACTTGTCAGTGGTGAAGTTCCAAAGCCCTGGAGGGACCCACTGGCCTAGATACTTGCCCATACTGTCCCACACACCCTGCCACTCATGACTGTCCAGCCTCAGGGAAAATCTCTTGGCCCTCTTATATCATTGTCTAACCTTAGACAAGGCCCAAACTCCACTCTGCTTATCTTTCGAGATAAGATGAAATGGTTGTGGGTAAAACACACTCTGTATGTGTGCCAACATGGTGATCCCCATCACAATCAGCAGGCAAGTCTCAAGGGTACCCAAAGGCCATTCAAAACCTTCAGAACTCTCAAATGATGCTGTAAACAGTTTGGTTGGGGAGCTGGGATTATAAGGGAATGTCTCCTTCATAGGTTGACCACCCTAGGAGGAAAAAAAAGATGTGTAGTTGCTAAACACTTCCATTATATACCTACCAAAGTATAGAGGTGATGACCACACTAGGAATGCAAGCCAGACCAGTTTCATGATCAACGAGTCTATTGTATTACAAGTCATTACCATAAAGTACAGTGAAACAAGAACTTTTGGCCAAGCCCCCCATCTGATAAACAATAAAATAGCAAATACTGGCTGTAAGTAAGGTATGACATGCTGAGGCTCTGAGATCAAGAGCAACAACTTAGAGAGCCAATAAATCAGCATTGTGATGAGTGACTATTAATCTGAAACAATAAATTCTTATTACAAATGTAATTAGACACACTCTGTTTAGATCTGTCATTACCTCAACCCTTTGAGCGTCAGGTTGGGTGCCACAAAAAACTGTTGTGGTTTAAGCACAGCTGTTAACTCAGAACCAGGCAGCTGCTTGCTCCCTCACCCCGCTTCTTCCTCCCCCCACTCCTGGAGGGGCTGATTTTAGCCTCCAATATAGTCAGCTGTTGGGATCCCCCTGTCACTCCAGAAATATAAATGGGTTCTTCCTCTTGATAGCTTGATGGCATTAGGGTACACTGTGCACTGGTGTCTACTAGAGCTTTATACTTCTGTGAGTCTGCTGTGTCATGCCATCTGATCTACACAGTTCAGTAAACCCAGTTGTCCCTCTCCACCTGGCAGGAGTCAAGGCCCCTCTAATAGTGATCATAAGATTCTTCACTTACATCTTGTGTAACAGGATTAGAATTCCTTATCGTAGTAGTTGGAGTAAAATCAGCTTTTCCACTCCATCTGGGAAACTGCCCACCAGAAATTAGAGCAGCAACTTTCCTGGGAGGATCCCCTTTCTTAGTTTTTTTTCCTTATAGTTCACAGACCCGTTCCTCCAGAATTGAGGTAGGTTTTCCACCCCACTGTCTTATGTCTTCTCCATGATCCCACAGGTACAACCATAGGTTAGCCCATGGCTTGTACCTTCTCTGTCTTCCCTGTTGACTAAAGGGGGGCTTACTGTTAATAGCTGAGATGTGGGACTGTATAAGTGGAGAGCTGGATATATCACCTCTGAATTGCTGGAATTCCTTGAACAGTTTTTCCATAGGTGAAATGATGGAGGGGGCAAGATTGTCTTCAGACTCACAGAGTTGACGACTGGCTTTATCCAATGTTGGTGCTGCTCCTTCCTTCCAGCTTATTGTTGCCAGTGAGTTGGCATATGGTGATGGCACACTCAGTGTAAATTTCTGCCATATGGGTTGTGTACATTTGTCTTAATTTGAATTTATGGGTGGCTTTTCACTGTCCGACCAAATCTGAACCATTGTTCACCTGCCTGGATGACATATAATGTCTTTCTTGTAGGAATACCTTTCCCTCACAGCTAACATGAGCCATCTCCAGAGGCTGAGATTTTGTTTCTTTTTCACAAGCACCTTGTCAATTCCCCCTTCCCTAGCAGGTGAACCCAGCTCCTTGGCTTCCTCTACCCTCTAATTCGAAACTCTTGGCCCCATTGTCCCAGCATCAGAGCTGATGATGATGTGCTCATTTGGATGACGGCTGAAATCTTTGTGCATATCCTGCAGCTCAGTCAAGGACAGGGATCAAAAAGTTAGCTCTTGTTCTGCCTCTTCCTCTGTTGTGATGGTTCCTCTTTTGATGGCCCTTCTTCTTTTTCCTTCACTAAACAAGTGGTTTTTGTTTCCATTTCCTCTTGCATATAGGGGCAGCTGATACCTAAATGGGTTGGTTCTCTGCTTCAGTTATATTACCTATTGCGGGGGTCTGAGTGGTTGCTGTGCTTGTTGTTGGGGTTTGAGTTGTTGCAGTACTGGTCAGAGGAATTATAACAGCTGCAGTAGTTGTCTCTGAAGGTTGAATAGCCACCATATTTCCTGCTTGGGCTTGAGTGGCTGCAGTGCTTTTTATGGAGATAAAAATAACTGTGGTGCCTGTTGCTGTAGTTTGAGTAGCCGTGGTACTGGTTGTCAGAGTTTGAATAGCTACAGTGTTTGTTGTGTGTCGTGGTTTAAGCCCAGCTGGTAACTCAGAACCATGCAGCTGTTTGCTCACTCCCCCCCCCCCCCCCCTTCTCCACCCTGCTCCTGGAGGGATGGGGAGGAAAATTGAAAGAATGTAACTCCCACGGGATGAGATAAGAATAGTCCAGTAACTAAGGTATAATACAAAACTACTACTACTAACACCAATAATAATGACGAAGGAAGTAACTAGGGGATATAATATGAAACTAAAAGGGGAAAAGGAAAAGAAAACAATAAACATAAGTGATGAACAATACAGTTGCTCACCACCTGCTGACTTATACCCAGCCTGACCTGAACAGCTATCTGTGCCTTCCGAGTAACTCCCCCCAGTTTATATACTGGGCGTGATGTCCTGTGGTATGGAGTACCCCTTTGGCTGGTTTGGGTAAGGTGTCCTGTGGTATGGAATACCCCTTTGGCTGGTTTGGGTAAGGTGTCCTGTCTCTGCTTCTTCCCTGCTTTCCATGCCCCTCCTCACTGGCAGAGCATGAGACTGAAATGTCCTTCATCGGAGTAAACATTACTTATCAGCAACTGAAAACATTGGTGTGTTATCAGCCTTGTTCTCCAGCTAAAGTCGAAAACACAGCACTGCACCAGCTACTAGGAAGGAGAAAAATGACTACAGCTGAACCCAGGACATTGTGGAGATTGAAGTGGCTCTGTCAGCATCCGATTTGATTCGGAGAAAACTCCAGGAACAAACTTGCCGACAAAGTTTAAGTTGACAAGCAAGTGTTCTTTATTGTGGTGCCGGGAGGTATGGGGGATAGCTCCACCTAGCGTGTGTCCCCGTATTGCTGCACAAGCCGCCCTTATATAATCACTGGGTATACATGCATATTCATGAGGCTACATATGAATTACATCATTTTCCAGGAAGTTTCCCAGCATGCGTACAAAAATGTGGTGGTCGTTTACTTCTTCCAACAATCTTCATCACTTCTGGCAGCCTTTGAAACATGAACAGTAGATGTTTACACCAGCTTCATTGGTTCGTTAACACTACAGACATAGCAACCATCCTGTCCTTCTACTTATCAGTTAGTTTAGCTGCAGCCCATCCTGGACACCTGCTAGTCCCAGATGCTCCCCATCCACATGTCCTGTTTTTCTATACTGTTTTTCTTACACTTATTTTGTACTAAGTTCATGAGGACCTAAAACTACATCACCTACAACAGTTTATCTTATACAAGAATTCTCAGTATGTTCTCTAGCCGCACTCTACTTTTTTTTTTCTGTGAATCATGCATCTCAGTTATTTTCCATTGCTACTGTTACAAAGCCATAAAACTTAACATTACTTAAAACCATTTCTACTTATTTATAAAGGTTTATATTTCATTTTGTGATTTTGTGCCTCCTTGTCTCAGATTGGCGAAAACCCCAATGCCAGGCCCTGTTCTTTATCCCAAGAGTGAAATTAAGATGCAAACAAGGTCAAGTACTGTAATCTATTAGTAAGTTACAAAAAGACAGTTATTATAAAAAAAGAGAAATTATTGTAATGAAGGGGACAGGAATAGGACAGATTGGAAAAAAAGGTGGAAAATGAAGCAAGGATTTGGGGTGCGGAGAGAGAGAGTGACCACCATGGATCCAGTGGTGTCCCAGGGTTCCTTTGTCATCGTTGTCAGTGGTGGTGGTTCTTCAGGGTTCACAGTTGGTATCGGAGAAGAGTGTCCCCCAGGAGACCATAGTAGTCATTGGAAGTGGGTGTCCTTGTGGAGGTGTCCTTCTGGAGTTGTCCCCTTAAAAGTTCCCCATGAAGGTGTCCTGATGGAGTTGCCCTCGTGGTGATGCCTCATGGAGGGTGTCCCTCAGGATCCGTAGCAGTCATCGGTAGAGCATGTCCTCACGGAGGTGTCCTCATGGCAATGGCTCCCTGGTGATGTGCCTCTTGGTGACTACCTTTTCCCCTTTTTATAATGAGTTGGGGGGAGTACCTCTGTTCTCCATGTCATTTATTGCATGTTCCTGGTGAACCAGTTTCTCTGGTCTTGCAGCCAGCAATTCAACTGCACCTGTCTGCAGCAATTCTTGGGATAATGGGTAGCAATTCCTCACACCAGTCCTCCAGGTAATGGATGGAAGAGTCTTAGCTCTTTCCCACTCATCCCTCAGGCAATGGATGGTGGAGTCCCAGTTCAGCTCCTCACACCCTTCTCCTAGGCAATGGATATTGAAATCTTAACTCCTCCCACCTATCTCTGGGACAAAAGATAGGTGGGTTTCCATCTCAGCTTCTCAAACCAATCTTTAAGGCAATGGACAGCGAAGTCTGATTTCAGAGCAGTCTCTCTCACAGACTTAAATCCTTGTTGCTGGGGGTTTGAGTAGCCATAGTGCTTGCCTCTGCAATTTGAGTAGCTACAGTGTGCTTCACAGGGGTTGAAGTAGCCAAACTGCTTGTCACTGGAGTTTGTGTTCCTCTTTTTCTCCTTAGAGCCGCAGTGCTTCTCTTATGGGCTGGAGTATCCACATGTAGTTTTTTATCCTAAGCAAGATCTGAGCCGTATTCAACAACATCCTGATTCCTAGCAATAGGGCCAGGCTGGTTTCAGCATTCCAAGAATATTCAAAATTTTCAAAATTCTCAAACACTGCTGTAAATAGCCTAGTGGATGAGATGTGAGGGAATATGTCCTCCTTTGGTTGGCTCTCATAGGAGAAAAAGGGAGAGGTATGATTATTAATAGTCCTCATTAAATGGCTCCCAAAGTATGGAGGGGATGGCAATACTGAGAATACATACCAGATCAGTTTCATGACCAGTAGTTCTGTCGTATCACAAACCATTATTATTAAGTACAACAAAAAGAAAACTTTAGCCCTGATCCCAAGGGTGATAAATATCAAAACAGGGAATTCATACTGCAAGTAAGATATGACATAACCCAACTCTGAGATTGAGAGCAACAAACTCTGAGAGGAAATAAATCAACATTGTGACCAGTGACTAATAAACTAATACAGTGAATGTTTATAACAAATTTGTTTTAACACACTCTGGTCAGATCAGTCATTATCTCAATCATTTGTGCTCCATGTTGGGTGTCAAAAAGGACTGTCATGGTTTAAATCTAGTTGGCAACTAAGTATTATGCAGCCACTTGCTCATTCCCCCCACCCCTCCACCCTGGGCAAGATGGGGGGGAGAATCAAACCCACAGGTTGAGATAAAAAGAGTTTAATAACTAAAATAAATTAAAATATTTAAGTTAACAGAAAGTTTGTGGGTCAGTGTTAAGGGGAAATCGGTGATGGGACACATTACTGTGGGGATATGTTAAAAACCGCCTGATCAAGAGGAACCTGTGGATGAAGAACTCTATAGACAAATAGGAAAAGCCCCACGCTCGCAGGACCTTGTTCTCCTGGGAGACTTCAACCACCCTGACATCTGTTGGGGCGACGGTAAGGCCCGGCACAAGCAATCCAGGTGGTTTCTCTATTGTATGGAAGACAACTTCCTTCTGCAAGCAATAGAGGAGCCGACGAGGAGAGGTGCCCTGCTTGACCTCGTGCTCACCAACAGGGAAGGGCTCTTTGGAAATGTGACTCTCCAGGGAACTCTTGGATACAGTGATCACGAGATGGTCGAATTCGAGGTCCTCAAGACAGTGAGAAGAGCGTGCAGCAAGCTCATTGCCCTGGACTTCAAGAGAGCAGACTTTGGGCTCTTCAGGAACCTGGTTAGCAAGGTTCCATGGGATATAGCCCTAGAGGGCAAGGGGGACCAAGACTATAGGTTAACATTCAAGGATCACCTGCTACAAGCTCAGGAGTGTGGCATCCCGACTAGAAGGAAGTGCAGCAGGAGAGCCAGGAGACCTCCTTGGATGGATAAGGAGCTGCTGAGAAAAATTCACAGGAAAAAAGAGGCTTATAAAAGGTGGAAACAAGGACAGGTGGCCTGGGATGAATACAGGGATGTTGTCCAGGAAGTTAGGGACCAAGTTAGGAAAGCTAAGGCCCAAGTGGAGCTAAACTTGGCAAGGGATGTTAAAGATAATAGGAAGGGATTTTATAGGTATGTAGCGGCTAAAAAACAGACTAAGGACAATGTAGGCCCCCTCCAGAAGCTTCCAGGAGAACTGGCTACATAGGACTTGGAGAAGGCTGAGGTTCTGAATGGCTTCTTTGCCTCGGTCTTCACTGGCAAAGGCTCTGACCGCAGCACCCGAGTCTTGGAAGGCGGACGTAGGGACTGTGAAAACCTAGACCTTGAGCCCCTGTAGGAGAGAATCTGGTTCGAGACCACACAAGTCCATGGGCCCTGATGAAATCCATCTGGGGGTCCTGAAGGAGCTGGCGAATGAAGTTGCAAAGCCACTGGCCATCATATTTGAAAAATCATGGCAGACAGGTGAAGTTCCCGACGTCTGGAAAAAGGGAAATATAACCCCCATTTTCCAGAAGGGGAAAATGGATGACGTGGGGAATTACAGACCAGTCAGTCTCACCTCTGTGCCTGGCAAAATCTGGGAGCAGATTCTCCTGAAAGGCATGATAAAGCACATGAAAAACAACAAGCTGCTTGGTGACAGCCAGTATGGCTTTACTAGGGGAAAATCCTGCCTGACCAATTTGGTGGCCTTCTATGACGGGGCTACAAAAGTGATGGACAGGGGTGGAGCAGTTGACGTCATCTACCTGGACTTGTGCAAAGCGTTTGACACTGTCCCACATGATATCCTTGTCTCTAAATTGGAGAGACATCAATTTGATAGGTGGACCACTCAGTGGATAAAGAACTGGCTGGATGGTCGCGCTCAAAGAGTTGTTTTCAACGGTTCAATGTCCAGCTGGAGATCAGTAACAAGTGCTGTCCCTCAGGGATCGGTGTTGGGACCGGTCTTGTTTAATATCTTTGTTGCAGACATGGACAATGGAATTGAGTGTGCCCTCAGCAAGTTTGCCGATGACACCAAGCTGTGTGGTTCTGTTGATACGCTAGAGGGAAGAAATGCCATTCAGAGGGACCTTGACACGCTTGTGAGGTGGGCTGATGCCAGCCTCATGAAGTTTAACCATAACAAGTGTAAGGTCCTACACCTGGGTCGGCGCAGTCCCAGGCACAGCTACAGGTTGGGGAAAAAGGAAATTCATGGTAGTCCTGCGGAGAAGGACTTGGGGGTGTTAGTCAATGAGAAAATGAACATGTGCCAGCAGTGTGCACTTACAGCCCAGAGGGCCAACCGTATCCTTGGCTGCATCAAGAGGAGCGTGACCAGCAGGTCAAAGGAGGTGATCCTGCCCCTCTACTCTGCTCTCGTGAGACCTCACTTGGAGTATTGTGTGCAGTTCTGGTGTCCTCAACATAAAAAGGACATGGAACTGGTAGAACAAGTCCAGAGGAGGGCCACGAGGATGATCGGGGGACTGGAGCACCTTCTGTATGAGGACAGGCTGAGAAAGTTGGGGCTGTTCAGCCTGGAGAAGAGAAGGCTGTGTGGAGACCTCATAGCAGCCTTCCAGTATCTGAAGGGGGCCTACAGGGATGCTGGAGAGGGACTCTTCATTAGCGACTGTAGTGATAGGACAAGGGGTTATGGGTTGAAACTTAAACAGCAGATGTTTAGATGGGATATAAGGAAGAATTCTTTACTGTGAGGGTGGTGAGGTACTGGAATGGGTTGCCCAGGGAGGTTGTGAATGCTCCATCCCTGGCAGTGTTCAAGACCAGGTTGGATGAAGCCTTGAGTGATATGGTTTAGTGTGAGGTGTCCCTGCCCATGGCAGGGGGATTGGAACTAGATTATCTTGAGGTCCTTTCCAGCCCTAACTATTCTATGATTCTATAGGGGTAATAAAATACCAACAATAACAATGCTGATTATAATAATAGAAAACAACAAAAAATTAAAAAAAAAGGAAATGAAAATTCAGAAAACACAAGTGATGCACAATACAAATTTCTCACCACCCAATGACCAATACCCAGCCCATCCTTGAGCAGCAATCAATCCCTTCCGAGCAACTCCCTCAGTTTATATACTGGTCATGACATGCTGTGGTATGGAATACCCCTTTGGCTAGTTTTGGTCACATGTCCTGTCTCTGCTCCCTCCTGGCTTCTTGTGCCCCTCCTCACTGGAAAGCATGAGAGACTGAGAAGTCCTTGATCAGGGTGAGCACTACTTAGCAACAACTAAAACATTGGTGTGTTATTATCATTGTTCTCAGACTAAAGCCGAAACACAGCGCTGCACCAGCTACTAAGGAGAAAAATAACTGTTATAGCTGAAACCAGGACACAGGGTTGAGTAACTGAGGAAGGGATAAGATGGACTGTGTGGATTAATCTTTTGAACTCTTAACTAAAATTATAGTTATCTATTGACCCTTTTTGAAGGAAGTTCCATGGTTATAAGTCAGACGCAAAAGGGCAGTTCTGAGTGTTCAGTGGGTAGTGATGATCTTTGTGTATGTGAAGCTGACCTGTATCAGATCAGTCAGTAGTCTCCTGGCTCTCATCCTTTCCAGCCTTGGTGTGTAAGAAAAGAATGCACAAAACAGCGTAAGTATAAAATCTTATGCTCTTCAAGTTACTTGTAGCTGGCAATTCGAGGACTTTGAAGTTTTTATCTGCAGTTTAACTACCACTGTACTTATCCCCTGTAAATTTTCAATCACACTAAACTATCTTCTGGTGGTGAGTTATACTTGGCTATGGGCCAGTCTCCCACCCACCCACTCTCTTCCCCTCCTCAGTGGGACAGGGGGAGAAAATAGAATGTAAAAGCTCATGGGTCAAAATAAAGACGGAGATTTCTTACCATTTACTGTCATGAGCAAAACAGGCTTGATAACACCTTTCCTCCCCCCTTTCCCATGCTCAACTTTACTTCTTCACTCCAGACTCCTCTACCACTCACCACCTCTAGGGTGGTGCAGGGGAAATCGGGGAAGGGAGTTTACAGTCTGTACATAACAGTTGTGCTCTGCCACTCCTTCCCTCTTGATCTTACTTTTCCCCTGCTCTGGCATGGGTTCTCTATAAACTGCAGTTCCTGTCAAGAAAATCTGCTCCAGCATGGGCTCTTCCGGGGAGACAGTCCTGTCAGGAAAACTCTGCTCTGGCATGCATTCTCTGTGGGTTCTCCATGTGTCACAGTTACTTCAGGAAATATCCAACTGCTTCAGCATGGGTCCTACAGAGGCTGCAGTGTGGGCATCTGCTCTAGCATCATGGAATACCTCCTTTTCTGAACTTGGTGTTGTATTCTTTCTGCTGTTTCTCACACTTCCCCTCACACACACTACTCTTCTTTTTTTTTCCCTCCTCTCCCTGTCTAGTGGGTTTTTTTTGCCCTTTCCTAAATGTTTTCACAAAGGCACTGCCAACTTCACTAATTGGCTCAACTTTGCCCTGCAATGGGGCCATTGCCAAGCCAGCTGGAACCATTTGTGTCTGGCACAGGGCAGCCCCTGACTTCTTTAAATAGAGGCCACCCCTGCAGGTGTAGTTGTGTGTGTGTATCTGCTACCAAACCTTGCCATGTATACCCAATACACTTGTAATCCTAAGAAAATTAATTTTACAACTGAATGATGGCTTTTGAAGGAGTACAGAAAGTACTTTAAAATTTCTGTCTTTAGTAATGTGCCTCATAGTCTGAATATTGAGCAAAAATAGTTTATAACAGTTCTCTGATCATGCAGTTCCTTGTTAGTGGCAGTCTGTAATAACATCACTGTTTAGGCTCTATTTTTTATAACCTTTTTACATGGCACCATGAAATATAAAAAATATATTGACCATTGTTACTCTGCTTCATTTGACTATTTTCTAAATTTCTTTGAACTTTCCATGATCTGCTAATAAAACTTTTCCATGTAACAAGATTTTACTTATCAGCTTAATGCCTTCAAGATAAATAGTTGCTGAGGCAAGCAGCTCTGGTGTCAGCATGATCCACTCTAGCGTGGTGCACAGTGGGGTTTCCTGAACTGGGGGAACCTCAGGGGGAGCTGAGAGATGCTAGGAGCCTGCAGCTCACCTGACAGCTGCTGAAAAAACCTGGGTGGGGCCAAGAGCAAGGGTGGCCAAGCTGTCCTCACTTATAAAAGAAGCCCCTAGGGAGTGCTAATGACCAGGGTGAGTCAATGACACCAGGGTGTTGTGTATCAGCAAGGGCATGGCATGGCAGTTTGCACAGTCCATTTAGTCCCACACAAGTCTATGGAGCCAGGTGGAATCCACACAAGGGTACCTAGGGAGCTGGAAGAAGTGCTGACCAAGCCAGTTTTCATCATTTATCAGCAGTCCTGGCTAACCAGGGAGGTCCCAGTTGACTGGAGTTTGGCAAATTGGATGCCCATCTACAAGAAGGGCCAGGTCTACCCAATTCTTTCCTGGGTAAAAAGCTGGCTGAATGGCCAGGCCCAAAGAGTTATGGTGAATGGAGTTAAATATAGTTGGAGGCTGGTCACAAGTGTTGTTACGCAGGGCTCAGTACTGGGGCCAATTCTGTTTAATATCTTTATCAATGATCTGCATGAGAGGGTTTGCATGCACTCTCAGTAACCTGGCAGACAACACCCAAGTTGGGTAGGAGTGTTGATCTTGAGGGTGGAAAGGCTCTATAGAGGCATCTGGACAAGCTGGCTCAATGACCCACTGTATAAGTTTCAACAAAGCTAAGTTCTGGGTCCTGCACTTGGGTCACAATAACCTCATACAACACTATAGGCTTGGGGAAGAGCTGATGGAAAGCTACCTGGCAGAAAAGGACCTTGGGGTGTTATTTAACAGCTGGTTGAATATGAGCCAGCAGTGTGCCCAAGTGACCAAGAAGGCCAGTATCATCCCAGCTTCTATCAGAAATAGTGTAGCCAGAAGGAAGTGATTGTCCCCCTGTACTTGGCACTGGTGAGACTGCACTTTGAATACTGTTATCGGGTTTGGGCCCCTCACTACAAGGAAGATGTTGAGGTGCTGCAGTGGATCCACAGAAGACCA
This sequence comes from Melopsittacus undulatus, assembly GCF_012275295.1. NCBI lineage: Eukaryota > Metazoa > Chordata > Aves > Psittaciformes > Psittaculidae > Melopsittacus > Melopsittacus undulatus. Next base: position 1,896,126 of record NW_022993942.1, read on the forward strand.
ACAAGGCTGGTAAAGGGGCTAGAGAAAAAAATCCCTGTCCATGGTGGAAGGGTTGGAACTAGATGATATTTAAAGGCTGACCATTTTTTGATTCTGTTATTTGTAGTCAGTTAGAAAGCTATATTTTCTTTCTTATTACATGTTCAGATGCAAGCAAAAATAAGGTTTTTTTAAAATATTAATTTGAAAATAAAATTTCTTGCTTATATGAACCACTACAATTGGAAATGAGTGGCTGTCCATTAGTACAGCCTTCAGAGAAAGAAAAACTTGAACTGCAAGTATATGTATCTGCTGCTTGACTTGTAACTGCATTTATGTTTTTTGCTCTCTCCAAAGCATTTTAGAAGGTAGTTACCAATTTGAACTTAATTATCACATCTTGCCGTTAGGGATGTCCCTGCTTAGAAGCAATTTACAGAAGCAGTGCAAGCTGTCTACAGGCCCAGGTTCTAATGCATTGCTTATCATGCCTCACCAGAAGGGCAGGTCCCAGTTGACTGGAGGTTGGCAAATTGGATGCCCATCTACAAGAAGGGCCAGGTCTACCCAATTCTTTCCTGGGTAAAAAGCTGGCAAGAACCTGCAGAGGGGCCCCCTGCTAAGCAAGTGCAGTTGTGTTTAAGTGCTGAGTCATGCTAAAAAGTGAAGTTATTTCAGCTAAGGCCTAATGACTTGGTCTCATTAGCAGCAACTAAAAACATTTGTGTGTTATCAGCATTGCTCTCAAACTAAAGCCAAAACACAGCACTATACCAGCTACTAGGAAGAAAAATAGCTGTTACAGCTGAAACCAGGATACGGGCACAAGTATGAACTGGGAGCAATGTGCCTGGAGAGCATCTCTGCAGAAAGGGATATGGTGGTGCTGGCTGACAGTAAGCTGACATAAGTCAGCAGTGTGCCCTGGCAGCCAAAAGGGCAGTCCACATCCTGGGGGGCATCAAACACAGTAGCATCAGCTGGGTAATGGAGTTGATTATCTTACTGTATTTGGTGTTGGTGCAGTCTTACCTTGACTGTACTGTGTGTAGTTAAGGAGTGATGCATCCCAACAAAGAGCAAGTCAGTCAGAAACACCAGGTGGCCTGTGTGGAAAAACAAGGAACTCCTGAACAAAGTCCACCACAAAAAAGAAGCCTCCATAGGGTGAAGCAAAGACAAGTGCCATAGGAGGAATACAGAGAAGCTGTCTGAGCAGCCAGGGATCAGGTGAGGAAAGCTAAAGCCCTGACAAAATTAATTCTAGCTGGAGATGTTAAGGGCAACAAGAAAAGCTTGAATACATACATTGGTCCTAAAAGAAAGATGAGGAAAAACGTGAATTCTCTCTGAAAGGAACTGGGAGACCTGGTTACCTGGAACATGGAGAAGGCTGAGGTATGCAATGGCTTTTTTGCCTCGGTCTTCGCTGGCAAGAGCTCCAGTCATACTTTCCTAGTTGCAGAAGGCAAAGGCAAGGACTAGGAGAATGAACTGCCTGCTGTAGAAGATCATGTTCAAGACAATCTAAGGAACCTGAAGGTGCACAAGTCCATGAGAACTGATGAGATGCATCCACAGATCTTGAGGGAACTGGCCAGTGAAGTGGCCAAGCCACTGTTCATCATATTTGAGAAGTTGTGGCAGTCTGGTGAAGTTCCTGCTGACTGGAAAAGAGGAAACATGACCCCCATTTTTAAAAAGGGAAAAAAGAAAGACCCAGGGAACTACAGGCCAATCAGTCTTGCCTTGGTGCCCAGGAAAATCATGGAGTAGATCCTCCTGGAAACTACACTAAGGCACATGGACAATAAGGGGGCGATTTGTGACAGCCCGTGTGGCTTCACTAAGGGCAAATTGTGCCTGACAAATTTGGTGGCCTTATACGATGAGACCATGGCATTGGTGGGTAGGGGAAGAGTGACTGATGTAATCTACCTGGATTTGTGCAAGGCATTTGACGCTGTCCTGAACAGCATCCTTGTATCTAAATTGGAGAGTCGTGGATTTGACAGATGGACTACTTTATGTCCAAGTAAAGGCTAGTGACAAGTGCACGTACTGGTCAGAAGTAGCCATAACACTGGCAAGCTACAAAGCACAGCCCTGTGAAGGCTGCTATGGGGAAAATTAACTCAGTCCCAGACAGAATAAACACAATCTCCATCCATTTATTCCATATCATTTGTGTCCTACATAATTTACATGAGTGTTAAGGGTTTGTGTATAGATAAATGTTTCACTAGTTCTTCCCAACTGCTGGAAGGGAAAACACTAGAAATAGGACTTTTTTTTTCTTTTTTTTTTTTGTTAGGGTGGTGGTGATGTTTGTTTTTTAATTGCAAGCATGTAGTTTTTTCTCCCCCTGAAATCTGGAGGGAATTTCACAAAACTTAATTTTATTTAGCATGAGACTAAATTTGAAACCTATAATTAAAATGAGCTTCCACCCATCACTCTCTGAATATGGTACACCTGTGTAATTTCCCATTTCTATTCCTATTACCTAAAAATTTTTATATTTCTGTACTGTTTTCATTACTTCAGCTGGCGAATGATATTGCTAAGCCACTGTCCATCATATTTGAAAAATCATGGCAGTCAGGTGAAGTTCCTGATGACTGGAAAAAGGGAAATATAACTCCCATTTTTAAGAATGGGATAACTGGAAGACCCAGGAAACTACAGACCAGTCAGTCTCACCTCTGTGCCTGGCAGGATCTTGGAGCAGATTCTCCTGGAAGGCATGCTAAGGCACATGAAAAACAACAAGGTGGTCGGTGATAGCCAACATGGCTTCACTAAGGGGAAATCCTGCCTGACCAATTTGGTGGCCTTCTATGATGGGGCTACAGAAGTGATGGACAGGGGTAGAGCAGTTGATGTCATCTACCTGGACTTGTGCAAAGTGTTCAACACTGTCCCACATGACATCCTTGTCTCTAACTATTCTATGATTCTATTCTAAGAACTAGTATTTTATCATGTGTTCAAGTTTCCGTGGAAAAGTAGAACCAACTTTGCAAGGGAGTGCCTCTTAACTGGGAGAGGTTAACATTTCTTCTTAACATTACTTCTAACTTTGATAACACAGATTATGAATGCAGACTGACCTCTTTGATATGTTTAAATCATCACAAAAGTTAAATTTGCCAAAAGATACTGTGGAACTCTGCTACTTTTTTCATGGAGAATGAAAGTCTGGAGCTGGGACAAAATGCTGAAGGAATCGTACATATTAGTTTTAATAGAGTTGTGATTATAACTTTAGCATTACTGATTTTATATACTGGTTTTATTGTACTTTAAGACTAATTATGATACTTTACTGATATGATTACTATTTGTGTCCTTTGGATCTCTGTCGTACATGGGTTGCTCTGTGAGCTTTCTTTTTTCCTGAAGACATTTCTCTTTTGTCACTGTCACTAATTTAAGGATGGCTGTTGTTTTCTGCAAGTGATGTTACTTTAAGTGTGTTAGTGAAGTGTATATTTTATTGCCATTTAAATGAAGTGTACTATAACTGGTAAATAATCCAGAAATTTAGTTTGGAATTAGCTAATATTCGTGAGAATTTTTATCAGACAACCCTCTAAATATTCTTTTAGGAATTAATATGCATATTGTAACATGATAAAGATAATATACATTTATCACCAGTGTACTTTTGTAATGTTCATGTGTTTCTTCATATGTTGTATTCACAACTGTCAGTTCCCATTTGTTGTTTTTTTTTGTTGGTTTTTGTTTTTTTAACTGAGTAGAATAAAACTTGTGTAACACTCTTCTAGTGGGTTAAAACTGTCAAATAGCTTACATGACTGTTTAACAGAGCAACTGACCTTCACCAGAAGGAATCTGCAGGTTGAATTAAAGGGAGAGTAAAAAGTATATTTAATTTATTATCTGCTTTAAGGAGTACCTCTTCTATTTCTGTGACCTTTGCATATTGTTTTTCCTGAGTTGTATTAAAATGGAATGTTAGAAGAATATTGTTGCTATCATGTGTTTTTAAAAACACTTGAGGTCAAAGATACCTGTAAGTGCAGAGGGAAGTGAAATTTCCTTCAGGTGACAACACAGGTTACGGAAAACAAATGCTTTGAAGAATTTTAGTCAACAACCATTAATGTTTCCACTGGTTACTTCCTCCTGGAGTAAAGGAATTATGTTTACTGTTCTGCAGAGAGCAGCAAAGTAGCAAAAGTATACTACTGTTAGGTAGCATTGCTCTTTGAGATCTGATTTAGGGTTTTAACAAGTTTTACCTTTGATGTTTAGTGTATCAATGGCTAAAATAGTCCTGTTGGCTTAAGCAAGCTAGTTTTAGAAACTGCTATTAGGAAAGCAAGCTTATACAAAATATTGATAAGTGTTCCACTACTTTTCATTGTGTTTTTGTTTTGTTTTCTTTTTCCAGTAAAATGTGTATGCTTTATAACCTAATTTGAATAATGTGCACAAAGCTGTACATGTTAGAATTTGGTGTATCTTTAGTAACATATAATAATGTATTGCCAGCGTAAAGCTCTTGTCCAAAGTAAAATTTTTAGTATGTACTTTTTTAATGTTATGTTTGTATCTGTGTACAGAAAGCATAGAAACAATGTTGGACCAAGTAAACCTATTTCTCAGCCACGAAGAAACATTGTAGGCTGCAGAATACAGCATGGCTGGAAAGAAGGGAGTGGACCTGTAACACAATGGAAGGGCACAGTTCTTGATCAAGTTCCTGTAAATCCCTCTCTCTATCTTATTAAGTATGATGGATTTGATTGTGTATATGGACTAGAACTGCACAAAGATGAAAGAGTTTCAGCACTTGAAGTCCTTCCAGACAGAGTTGGTAAGAGGTTTTTTCTTTTGTGCGCAAATGTTGTCAGAACATTTAAATTTTATTATTTAAATTACTTTTCATCACATGGCAGATAATCTAAATGTTCTGTTTAATTTTTGTTGATTACGCAAAGATTTGATGATACCAGAGTGCATAGGGCTGTCTTTTGTCTTTAAATGGCATGCAGTAAATTCTGTATTTTTTCTTACTGAATCTTATCCCTAACAAGCTTATGTACATGTAACATTGATATTTCTATTAAAATTTAAATTCTGAGCCAGCTGAGAAATGTCCAGCTGTGCTGTCTTGTGTGTTAGAGAGTAATTTTGTGTTTGGTTGGAGATTTTTTCATGTGCTTTCCCTAGGTATTAATACAAATGGAGAGGAAAAAAATGAAATAACTTGACTAGTAACAAGGCTTTATTTGTTTTCAGAATTAGCACTGAATTTTTAAACTGCAGATTTTTTCAAACGGTAAAGTTCAAAGTTTTCCTTAGTAATTGCTTATTTCTGAATGGAATAACTTCTTGTTTTTCCTGACTGCAAAGAGATCAGTAGCAGTCTCTAGAATGGGGTTAGGAGGAACCAAACCAAACACTTTCATTATCTTATCTTATATATTATAATATATTATATTTAAAATACAGACACTGTTCTTTGCTATGACCTATATTACTGTCCCTTTACCTTGCATTGTTGGGGGGGCTGTACAATGATGTAAAATGCCAATAAGGGTAGTTAACATGTTAAAATAATTTTTAAAGTTATGCAGTTCTTTGGTCTTCAGCTCTCTGGAATGGGCAATATTTGTTCTATATGTGAATTGACTAACTTTCAAACAAATTTATTCATGAATCTGGATAAAGATTATTATTTTTGCAAATACTATTTCTGTACTTTTGAATGGACATACTGAATGATAATGAACTGCTACCATTTCAGCTTCATCTCGAATTAGTGATGCCCACCTGGCAGACACAATGATTGGCAAAGCTGTGGAACATATGTTTGAGACAGAGGATGGCTCAAAAGATGAATGGAGGGGGATGGTCTTGGCTCGAGCTCCTATTATGAACACATGGTTTTATATTACCTATGAGAAAGATCCTGTCTTGTACATGTACCAACTATTAGACGATTATAAAGAAGGTGACCTTCGCATTATGCCTGATTCCAGTAAGTAGGCCAGTTACTTTTTTCTTCTAGGAAGCTTCATCTCTTTGTATTATTGTTTGGCCTATGGTTTATGTATGGAAAAGAGAGTTGACAAACAAGAATCTTTTTAAGTATCAAAGGTTACAGCACCAAAAAAAATACATCTGTATTAAACAACTTCTGAAATATTTTATTTGAATCAGTGGTGAAATATGCAGTAAATACTGGAAAATCCTTTTCCATAATAATTCCTAATTCTGATAAATATATGCATACTATTGTGGAAGAGATTACACTTAGATTTTTTAACAGAAAAAAGGCTTATGCTTTTCATATTTAAGAATTAAGTTTTTAATGCACTCTTTTTTTCCTGAGACTATCTACTACTCTGTGTCCTTAAGGACACTTCTGGGTAGATTTTGCTAGAAAAGCAAATAATATAAACTTCTCAATAGTATCCATTCTAGTGTGAAATCCAAAACCCTTTTAACAGAATTATTGATTAAGGAGGTTACACTTAGCTTGGAAAATATGTGCTCTTTTTGTAATGGAATGTTTATTGACTTTTTGGATAAAGTGTGCGGGGAGAAGTAGTTCTAGCACACCTGCATTTCTGTTAAACAGACTCAGTGTCTTGTTCTGCTGGGGCTTAAATTCAGTATCTACAAACGTTCTGTAACTGGTGTGTAAACCTTCATGTCAAAATATTTACTTTTCTAACCAATTGAAATGCTATATTTTTACTTCATAAAATTGAAGACAGTATTACCCCCCAAAAAATAAAAAAAAATCTGTGACTGTACTTTCTGGAAGCATGGCAATAGTTAGGTGCTTGTCTGAACAGCTCATTTTAGACATACTCTGTGTTTTAAACATGTGACTGTTTCTTAACTTTCAAAAGCAGCTCTGAAGTTTTGTAAATTGGAAAAAATCCATAAATATCTACCAAAGTACATTGTATTTTCATATTACAGATGATTCACCTCCTGCAGAACGGGAACCAGGTGAAGTTGTGGACAGCCTGGTGGGCAAACAAGTGGAATATGCCAAAGAAGATGGCTCAAAACGGACTGGCATGGTCATTCATCAAGTTGAAGCCAAACCATCTGTCTATTTCATCAAGTTTGATGATGATTTCCATATTTATGTCTATGATTTGGTGAAGACATCCTAGACATCATCATGAACTTCTGCCAGATTTGTGGAACTATTAAATATAAAATTTGTAGACACAAAGACTTGACTGTTTTTCAGTTAAATGAAAGCTTAAATGTCCCTGTGAACCCATGATCTCTATCAGCAAAACTATTTTGTTCTGAATGATACAAATTTATGTGAACATCACACATTTTGCATAAGAGAACTCCTTTTCTTGAAGGAAGTCGATATATTTGGGTGGGAGGGAGTTAAAAGCTAAGAACAGCTGAAAATTCAAGCTGTGTGAAGTCAATCTAGTATTGTAATCTAGATTTTCTTATATATTTTAACATTTTCTTCAACCTTGCACTCACCTATTCAACTGCCACATGCAAGTGTAGCTTGCTATTTTTGATATGCCTTCTTTTGTAACATTAATTTCTTGGTTACTGGCAGTCCTTGTTTTCTGAGTTGGGACAGAGGTGACTCTTCTGAAAGGTTTAAACAATTTGTTCAGCAGTAAGGAGTGCCTAACCCAAGTAACATCAATCTACTGTGTTCCTACGCTTTATTTCAAATTAAGCTTTTTAAGAGCTTCCAGTACATGGAAATACTTGTGCATTTTTACTATTCACAGGGCAGTAGGATATCAAGTGTTTGATTTATGCACCTTTCAGTGAAAAGGCTTTAAACTATAAAAATATATTTAATCTGTATAAACAGTTAATTAGAAAATACAGGTTAAGGACCTTTGTTTACAAGTTGTAGAAACCAGTAAAATATACACAACAAAGCTGCCTTTAATTCCAAATGTTGTACTCTGTTTTGTTATACACATTTCTCAGCAGAACCCAAGTGCTTGGTGCCACAAGTTTAACAGTATATATGCTACTTAAGATTTTAGACTACACATTGGCAATCAGTAGTCTCTCACTTAACCTAGCAACCTGGATGTTTGAGTGTGGACTCTAAAACCTAATAGTAGTTAATCTTTTACATGGTAAATACACTCTTATGAGGGTGGGGGGTCCTTTTACACTGAAGACCTTCTTTAGAGGAGAAATATTCATTGCCTTCTGCTCAGTCTGCTGTATTCATTTGTTTTGTTTTGGGTTTTGTTTTTGGTTCAAGAAGGCATCTTCGCCATATATTCTTTTTCTGGCTTTTCCATGTAAGGGCTGTCCAGACAAATCTCCAGTTTAAACCTGTTGTACTTGCTTTGAGGTATGCTGTTAACATGAATTTCATTCTATGAGCACTAGAGTTCTACATGCCAGTGGTGTACTAAGGGGAGCTATCGACAGTCTCAGTGATTCATTCATCTGCATTAGAATGTGGATGTAAATTGCAGCCCACAATAGCAGAATCACAACTGTAATCTTGTAAGATAGTTGTAAATCAAGGTTAGGGTATTTTTTTTTTAAGTGTAGCAACTTTCAAAAGCATCAGAATTGTAATGAGGATCAACACAGCAACAGAATTGTCATGTTAAAGGAGAGTTCTACAAGCTTCAAAACACTCCTTCACAGAAATACAATATGTGAAGAATGTGAATAGTCAACACTATTGATGGAAAGAAGGAATACAGATATCCAACTTTATGCTGTTAGTGGAAGGATGCAGGAGAGGTACTGACAGAGATCAGAGGTCTGACCTCTATTGTGGGTATTGATATCAAAGACTCAGTGGTTTAAGTCCCCTTCTGTCCATTTTTTTCCTTGATTTCATATTTTAGCCTTAAGGCTTGTGCCTCATTATGATGTTAATGGTAATACTGTGTAAATATGGTATTTCAATTCTTTGTCCCTTTCTACTATATTGCATTATGTATGTCCTGTATTTCATCATGGGCAACCAAAGGCAGGCTATTATCTTTCAGTTCACAGCTTCTCAATCCAGTCTTTAAGCACTAAGTACCTGAGTCAGTAAATTTTTATTGTTTTGAACAAAGTGAGCAGATTTGCAACACAGTGCTTTCATCCTGCAGATCTGTTATGTGCTTTCTATTGACTCTTAAGAGTCCTGCATGTAAATCTCAAAGCTGAGCCTGGCTCCATGAGCCCAAGTTGATATTTGTGGCACAAGAATGAGTGTATTGATTACATACAACATACATTAATAACTTAGTACAATGAATTTTGGGGTTTACATCTAAAGAATACAAGGTTTGTTTTGAAATATTTGAGGTTTGCATCTACTGGAACATTTTTAGCATTAGACTTGCATTTGTGAGTTTTATGCAAGCCACTCTAATACACAATTGAAATATAATCTATACACGATCAAATTTTCTGTTTGTTTTTAGATGTCCCCATTGTCTGTTGCATGGGTTTTTTTTTTTCCTTTCATCTTTTTTCTTAAGGGGAGTGGTATTGGTTTTGTGGCTATTTTTTAATAGCTTACACCACCTTTTTGAGATTTGAGACTAATTCCACTCCCTGCCATCTGCTTTGGGCTTTATTTTAGGCTCATGTTTCAGATCTGCATGCAGTGCTTGTATTACCTTAAAAACTACTACATGTTGGTCCCTTGTTCTAGGGGTTCAAATTACTTTTCAAATTTATCATTGGTCTTGTGATGGCACAAGCCATGGATCTTTGTATAAAGGTTATTGGCCTTTCTCATTTATCTGCTGTAGTATTGTTGTATATTGTGTGTGTGCATGATGTCAGGCTGCCATGTAAAACTTTTTAAAAGGTAAAAAAAAAACCACCAAACACACACAAAAAAAACCCCAAAAATACCCATAAATCTTAAATTCAGACCATTATTTTTTTGCATGCTTAGAACGTTAGAATGTTCAATGTAGCAAACTGAAGTTGCATGTTATAATGTTTGGGTTTTGTTCTGATTTTATTTTGTGTTCAGTTTTTTGTGAAATTTCTTATTATGCTGTTTGAATGGTTGTTAGTAGAGTTAAATGCATTGGTGAGGCGAACATAGTTCCAATGGAAGGTAATTTTCCACTTGTATGTGTCATACAGCATTTGAAGGGACCGTGCATGCATTCTGTTCAAGAATAAAATCATAATTGATAAGTAAAACATTAATTTTAGGTTTTTTTTGAGTGCCAAACCCTAAACTAAGTTGGACTACATAAAGACTGAAATACTTTGGGGAAAATTCTACTTATTGCAATAGGTATAAACCATCTTTAAATTAATTATTTTTAAATGGAGGCTTTATCTTCAGATACAATAGACTGCAGTTGCTTAAGGGGAAAAGAATTTTGGAAAAAGCAGTTTTTGGTTCCTTGAAAATGCTGTGCTTTTTGTATTTTACATCAGTGAAATTAGGATGGTTCTTGGTATGTGTATAGTTCAAAGGTCTTCGTGTTCACATTTTAAAATTAGGTAACGACTTCATATTTAGAGCTTGGCTTCATTATTTTAATTTTCTCTGCATATAGAAGTATGAACACTTTAAGTCTGTTACTTAATTCTGTAAGTAATTTTTATAATTATGATGTAACTCTATCCTTAAAGCATTTAAAATAAATCCTTTATGTGCAACTCATGACTGTAAATTTTATTCTCATGAGCAAAATGTAGTGATATGACTTCAGATTGTGAAGAAGCAGTTTCTTTGGTATTAATTAAAAAGAACTTGGTATTTTAAAGTTGAGCTATGTATGCTGATATAATACATTCCCCTATGAAATAAGTTTTCTTGCTATGACAATTTTTTTAATTTTTTCTTTTTTGCCAAGTAAATATCAATGTTGATAAGATGGAATTTGACTGAGGTAAAGTTTAACGATTAAATTGTATTTCACCCAAAGCAGGAAAATTCCTCCTCAGAGCTTTATGCAAGTCTGTGAGGGACCCTCTTATTTCCAGAACACACTATATCTCACACTGTTAGTAGTAGTTCAGCAGCAAAGAACAGTAGAAGTGTTTGTCAGTGTTTATCTGATAGATTTGTCTGCTTTGAATTAATGCACTTAACTAAAATTTAAATTTTATTTTAATAAATTAAGAAAAAAAAGATACCTAGAATTATCCAAACCTCTAGGTGATGAGAAGTGAAGAAAACAATCATAGAATCATAGAATGGTTAGGGTCGGAAAGGACCTTAAAATCATTTAGTTCCAACCCCCCTGCTATAGGTAGGGATAACTCACACTAGACCATGTCGCTCAAGACTCTATCCAACCTGTCCTTGAACATTGCCAGGGATGGAACATTTATCACTTATTTGGGCAACCTGTTCCAGTGCCTCACCACCTTCACAATAAACAACTACTTCCTTGTATCTAACCTGAACTTCCCCTATTTTTGAACCCATTACCCCCTTGTCCTATCTCTAAACTCCCTGATGAAGAGTCCCTCCCCAGCATCCTTATAAGCCCCCTTCAGATACTGGAAGTCTGCTATGAGACCTCCAAGCAGCCTTCTCTTCTAAAGGCTAAACAGCCCCAACTTTCTCATCCTGATTTCATATGGGAGGTGCTCCAGCCCCCTTATCATCCTTATGGCCCTCCTCTGGACTTGCTTCAACAGCTCTATGTTCTTCTTATGTTGAGGACACCAGAACTCCAAGTGGGGTCTCACGAGAGGAGAGCAGAGCAGAGCAGCAGAATCATAGAATCATAGAATAGTTATGGTTGGAAAGGACCTTAAGATCATCTAGTTCCAACCTCCCTGCCATCTGCCAGTCACACTTCTTTTGATGAAACCCAGGATATGGTTGGCTTTCTGGGCTGCGAGCGCACACTGCTGGCTCATGTTCAGTTTCTCGTCGACCAACACCCCCAAGTCCTTCTCTGCAGGGCTGTTCTGAATCACTTCTCCATCCGCCCTGTAGCTGTGCATGGTATTGCCCCAACCCAGGTGTAGGACCTTGCACTTCACATTGTTGATCTTCATGAGGCTGGCATTGGGTCATGTCTCAAGTGTGTCAAGGTCCCTCTGGATGGCATCCCTTCCCTCCACCCCTCAATACTACTGTCCATGTTGCCAACAAAGATGTTGAATAGTATCAGTTCCAACACCAGGACACCTCTTGTTACTGGTCTCCATTTGGACATTGTACCATTGACCGCAAGTCTTTGTGTGCAGCCATCCACTATGGGGACAGACAAGTTTTTTGGGGGATCCTTGGCAGAATGATGATGACACTAAGTTGTAGTTACAATTAAAGCTATATTTTTAGCAGAATTTTTTTATCAGCATAGAATCTTGTGATCAGAGTAGCACATGTGTTTTAATAACCAGAATCCGTGTAGCACAATTTTATAGTATAAAAGTAGTTATAAGTAGTTTATAAGTAGTGTAGCACTTATTTTATAGCACAGTTTAGTTTATGGTTTCTAATCACCTGGACCATCTGCAGATCTAGTCAAATCTGAATACGTGACTTGCCATATCAATATAAGAATCATAATCTAGACTCAAAATATGCAAAATAATGCAAGTCACTCAATTCTTAGTAGAAGCAGATGACAGTGGAGGTATCCCTGACCACTGGAGGATCACAAGTTATGCTTTCTGGCAGCAATTCTGGTTCAAGTCCAATGGGACTTTTAACTGTTTGATTTATAGACTGTGCTCTGTGTGCTGATACACTTCCCTGTTCTGTGCCAGAGTCATTACAATCTGCTTGGCCAGGTACCTGGAACCTCCAAGGATGGTAAGGAATGAAGAAGACTGCCTGGTGCTCATAAACCTGAGCAGGACATTGTAAAAAATAAAAGAGCCCTTTCCCCTGCCAAAATAGTGCCTATGCAAATTTCCATTGATTTAACTTGAATGTGTATTTAAAGTAGCATAAAGTGCTTTAATTTGTGGTGATTCATAAATTGTTTATTATTTCATGAGAACCCACTTGGAGTACTGCGTGCAGTTCTGGTGTCCTCAACAAAAGGTGTCCTGGGTTCAGCTGTAGCAGTCAATTTTCTCCTTAATAGCTGGTGCATTGCTGTGGTTTTGACTTTAGCCTGAGAACAACACTGATAACACACCAGTGGTTTTAGTTGTTGCTAAGTAATGTTTATTCCGATCGGGACTTTTTCAGTCTCATGCTCTGCCAGGGAGGAGTGGCACAGGAAGCTGGGAGGAAGCAGAGACAGGACATCTGACCTAAAGTAGCCAAAGGGGTATTCTGTACCACAGCACGTCATGCCCAGTATATAAAGTGGGGGGAGTTACCCGGAAGGCCCAGATCGCTGCTCAGTTCGGGCTGGGTATTGGTCAGTGGATCACAAGCAATTGTATTCTTTCCCCTTGTTATTTCCCTTATCATTATTATTGGTGGTAGTAGTAGTAGTAGTAGTAGTTTTCTACTATATCTTACTTACTGGACTGTTCTCAACTCATGGAAGTTACATTCTTTCTATTCTCCTCCCCATCCCTCTGGGAGTGGGGGGAGGAAGAAGGGGGGGGGGAGTGAGCAAGTGGCTGTGTGGTTCTGAGTTGCCAACAGGGCTTAAACCACGACAGAAGGACATGGAGCTGTTGGAGCAAGTCCAGAGGAGAGCCATGACAATTATAAGGGGCCTGGAGCACCTCCCATATGAAGACTGAATGAGAAAGTTGTGGCTACTTAGCCTGGAGAAGAGAAGGCTGCATGGAGACCTCATAGCAGCCTTCCAGTACCTGAATCACAGAATCCCAAGGGTTGGAAGGGACCTCGAAAGATCATCTAGTCCAACTCCCCCTCAAGAGCAGGGTAACTTAGAGTACATCACACAGGAACTTGTCCAGGCGGGCCTTGAATATCTCCAATGTAGGAGACTCCACAACCCCCCTGGGCAACTGTTCTGGTTTAAATCAAGTCCACACATAGCTCATTCACTCACTCCCCCCCCCTTGCTCCCCCAACTCCCGGAGAGTTAGGAAGGAGAATCCAAAGAATGTAGCCCCCACGGATTGATATAAGCACGGTTTAATTGCTAAGGTATAACACAAATCATTACTGCCACTACTACTACAAACAATAGTGATAAAGCAAATAACAAGTGAAGAGAATACAACACCTCACCAGCCACCGACCCATAACTCACCCCACCCTGCCTGACCGAGCACCGACCGATGCCTCCTCCATCCCCCCAGCTCCAGCCCTTCCGGGTCTTCTCCCGGTTACATCCTGGGTATGACGTGCGATGGTATGGAATACCTCATTGGCTAGCCTGGGTCAGGTGTCCTGTCTCTCCTTCCTCCCAAACTCCCCTCCTCCCTGGCAGAGCATGAGCTCAGAAGAAGGCCTTGAACAAACCAAACACCCAAGCAGTAACTCAAAACATACTTGCTATCAGCAACCGTTCTCAGCCCGAAAGTCAAAACACAGCACTGCACCAGCTACCAAGAAGGAGAAAAATGACTGCTACTGCTCAAACCAGGACAGCAACCTGTTCCAGTGCTCTGTCACTCTCACAGTAAAGACGTTCTTCCTGATGTTCACATGGAACCTTCTATGTTCCAGTTTACACCCATTGCCCCTTGTCTTATCACTGGATATCACTGAAAAAAAGCCTAGCTCCATCATCCTGACACCCACCCTTTACATATTTGTAAACACTGATGAGGTCACCCCTCAGTCTCCTCTTCTCCAAGCTAAAGAGACCCAGCTCCCTCAGCCTCTCCTCATAAGGGAGATGTTCCACTCCCTTCATCATCTTTGTGGCTCTGCGCTGGACTCTTTCAAGCAATTCCCTGTCCTTCTTGAACTGAGGGGCCCAGAACTGGATGCAATATTCCAGATGTGACCTCACCAAGGCAGAGTAGAGGGGGAGAACCTCTCTTGCCCTACTAACCACAGCCTTTCTAATGCACCCTAGGATGCCATTGGCCTTCTTGGCCACAAGGGCACATTGCTGGCTCATAGTCATCCTCCTATCCACCAGGACCCCCAGGTCCCTTTCCCCTTCACTCCTTTCCAGCAGGTCAACCCCCAACCTGTACTGGTACATGGGGTTGTTCTTCCCCAGATGCAAGACTCTACACTTGCCCTTATTGAATTTCATCAAGTTTCTCCCCGCTCAACTCTCCAGCCTGTCCAGGTCTCGCTGAATAGCAACACAGCCTTCTGGTGTGTCAGCCACTCCTCCTAATTTGGTGTCATCAGCGAACTTGCTGAGGGTACACTCAGTTCCCTCATCCAGGTCGTTGATGAAAATATTAAACAGCACTGGTCCCAGCACCGACCCCTGAGGGACTCCACTAATCACAGACCTCCAGCTAGATTCTGCCCCATTGACTACAACTCTCTGCCTTCTTCCTTTCAACCAGTTCTTGATCCACCTCACTACCTGATCATCAAGCCTACACTTCCTTAGCTTATCTCTGAGGATGCTGTGGGAGACAGTATCAAATGCCTTACTGAAATCAAGAAAAACCACATCTACTGCTCTACCATCATCCGTCCACCTAGTCACTTCCTCATAGAAGGCTATAAGGTTGGTCAAACACAAGGAATGTGGACTAAGTGCCAGCTATTGGTAAGACCTCTTTGTGTGTGTGTGAGTGGAATTTGGTGCCAGCTCCTGGAGTCAGACTGGGGATGTAGGCACCCTGCAACCTGTGGTGTCAGCTACTGGAGCAAGTGAGGGTCCTAGCATCAGTAGCTGAGGGGACATACATTTCCGAATCTAAGGAGAGTCCTGCAGACTTTGTGCCTGGGGTGCAAACTACTTTTTGGCAACTGGTGTAAGTGGACTGTATGCCAGCTACTGGAGTCACACCATCTGTCACCAGTATCTGTCACTAGCCAGATACTGGAGCAAGTGAATGTCTCAGGGCCAGCTACTGGAGTGGGGGTCTTTAATCTCCAGCCACTGGTGGGGGGAGATGCATCCCAAAAACAAGCTACTATGAAAAATCATGAGTGAGGCAAATGAGGGGCTCAACATCAGCAGCTGGAAGCTGGAGCAGGACTGCATGTCAGAGCATGTGTGAGCCTAGTGTCTTTATCTTCCACAAACTTGGTGTGCATGGTTATGTGTGTGTGTAATTCCCTAGCAAACTTCAAGGTGGACTTGCCATTGAATTTGAACCTGTGAAGCAGGTAAGAGGGCCTGGGATCTGGGCAAGGGTACTGTATGGACTCAAGGGACATGTGAATGTGCATGTGTTTGTGAATCTACAGAGCATCGTGTGTGTGTCTTCACTAGTGACCTTCTATTTCTACCAGACGAAGAGCAGGAAGGGGACTTGGCTGTCTGTGTTTGGTTTATGTGGGTCCTGTATGTAGGTGCTGTTGAAGACAGTGTCTTGTCTGTGGCAGCCTGTGTAACCATCTGTGTCAGTGCCCTTTGTGTCAGTCTGCATGTGTTTGTGTGTCTTTGGAATATGTGTTCATCTTTGCTAGTGGATGAACCTGCAAATGGGAAAGCATTCCCCAGCTTGGGCAGAGATCCCAGGCAAACCAGGCTGGGCTTCACTGGCCAGGATGGAGAAAGCCCTGAGTCCTGGGCCAGAGCTGCTGGAGGTGGTGCCTACGCTCTTAACATCCCTTAATAAAATTATTTCCTGAATGACTGCTATAAATCAAAATAACATTCTGCTGGTCCTTTAACTTCATATTAAAAACCAAGACTATACACAGATGAATATGTGTAGCATTTTGGCTTCCATAGAATTAGTGTAAAGCATATGGAACATCTAATATTTTAAAAAATAGTCAAACTATGTAGGCAAATAGCCCAAATTAACCTCACATGTGCTCCAATATCAGAATTTTTACAGTTCAAAAATAATGTTAGTGTGAAAGGGGAGAGCTGAATTGCCTAAGATTTATAGATGATAGTAATGTGTGTGTCATAGTTTAAACCCAGCTGGTAACACAGAACCATGCATCCTCTTGCTCACTCCTCCCCTTCTTTCCCCGACCCTCCACTCCCAGAGGGATAGGGAGAAGAATCCAAAGAATGTAAGAAAACAATAAATACAAGTGATGCACAATACAAATTGCTCACCACCCACCAACATACCCAGTCCAACCTGAGCAGCGATCTGGGCCTTCCAGATAATACCCTCAAGTTTATATACTGGGCATGATGTGCTGTGGTATGGAATGCCCCTTTGGCTACTTTGGGTCAGGTGTCCTGTCTCTGCTTCCTCCTGGCTTCTTGTGCCCCTCCTCATTGGCAGAGCATGAGACTGAAAAGTCCTTGATCAGAGTAGACATTACTTAGCAAGAACTAAAATCATTGGTGTGTTATCAGCACTGTTCTCAAGCTAAAGTCAAAAACACAGCACTACACTAGCTGCTAAGAAGGAGAAAAAATACTGCTACAGCTGAACCCAGGACAGTGTGGAAGGAAGGAATATTCATGATCATTGCTAAAAAAATGCACTGTAGTAAATTTGTGATGCATGAAGTCATCTCCCTCAATTATCTTTCACCTCCTGTATTATGTTCAGATGTTCCTTTATGGAGTAAGAACTTTTGCATACAATACAGGATCCAAATTGCAAAGAAAAGTGGTGATGATGACTTTTTTTCCACTGAGATCATTAAAGAGCAAGAGAAGGTCTGCACAGTGCTGTTAAAGAGAGAAAATTGTATCCCATGGATTCTTCTTTCATCTATATTTCCACTATCCCATAAAATATTTGGTTATATCTCTGATAAACATTTTCTAAATAATCAATGGTATTTCAAGTTTATTTGTCTATCTTATTTGTTGTAGTTTTTTTGTGGCTGAGATTAGCCATTGAATGGCTACTTGACAGGATAAACAAGCAGAAATAACTGTCAAAGAACTATTGGATATTTCTCACTAGTGGGATAACAGTGAGAAAGCAGTGTCCAGCAAGGTATAATGGCAAGTGAATTGACTGATGGCTTTTTACAAGGCTCTCTACCATAGATATAAGGAGAGTTAAATGCTCAATTCAGAAACAATAATCCTTTAATCCCTGGGCCAGATTATGATTGGTCCTGTCCCATGCATAGCTCAGTCTTTGAAAGGGAGTTAACCACAGGTAAGGAAGGCTCTATCTCAATGCTCAGTGGTACTTAGGGAGTTCTATCCCATTCTAAGTCTTTTATTTCTTTTAAAGTAGGTAAAAATCCATCTCAGAAGAAAAATCTGAAATGCAGATTGTGATGTGGTTTCACTGTGAGTATTGAAAACTTAGGTTTTGAGGATTCCTTAAAGCTTAACTCCTTATATATGCACACAGCAAATCTACTCTGCTGTAGAGCTTCCATGTCCTTGCATCCTAAACCTGACTTTCTGCCTCTTCACTGTGCTCCATTTGCAGTAATCTGTTCCTGTGGCTTTGGCTCAGAATCATCGTTGGAGCAGCCTGTTATCAGAGTTAAGAGCCTTCTGGAAAATTACTTTGGGCAAGATAGCAAAAATGCTCCTACTGGGCACAGGTAGAAGGCTGTCTATGTACTTTAGGATCTTCAACCTGTAAATTGCATCTTTTCCAGCATTATGGAATATTGCATCAGAAAGAGTCGGCTGGTGCACTGGTACAGAAGATCTCTACTGGTGCCGCCAGGAAAAAGCGGCGGGTTGTAGTAGTAGGGGACTCTGCCTTGAAAGGGACAGAAGCGTTCATCTGTCCGCCTGACCCGGTTGCAAGGGAGGTGTGTTGCCTACCTGGGGCACGGATCAAGGATGTTGCAGAGAGGCTGCCTGCTCTAGTAAGTCCCATGGACTATTACCCGCTTCTAGTGACACATGTGGGTGCTAAGGATATAGATAGTAGTAGGCTGAGGAGTATAAAGAAGGACTACAGAGCTCTGGGAGAGGTGGTCAGGGGTTCTGGAGCTCAGATAGTCTTTTTGACAATTCTCCAAGACACAGGGGAGGACCTTACAAAGGCAAGGAGGATTGGCCAGGTTAATAAATGGTTAAAAGGGTGGTGTCATAGTCAAGGGTTTGGGTGTCTTGGACATGGGGCCAACATTTGTAGGCCAGGCCTAATGGGGACTGGTGGAACTGCTCTGATAAAGAAAGGGAAGAGTGGCTTTGCTGGGAGGCTTGCCAGACTTGTCAAGGATGCTTTAAACTAGTTGTGTTGGGGGAAGGGAGCATCATTCCATCCCAACACACCCAGTCAGTTGCCAGCACCTATAATAAATAGTCTGAGCAATGTAGTAATATTCTAGCCGCTCCAGACACTGAGCCGGCTTCATTTGGAGCTCAGATCAGATGCCTCTATACAAACACCCGTAGCATGGGGAATAAACAAGAGGAATTAGAGATGTGGGCACATCTACGGGGCTATGATATAATAGGCATCACAGAAACATGGTGGGATGGCTCTTTTGACTGGAGTGTTGGAATGGAGGGTTATAGGCTTTTTAGAAAAGACAGGCCCGGTAGGAGGGGAGGGGGAGTTGCCCTTTATGTTAGGGATAGGCTAGAGAGTATGGAACTCTGTCTGGGGACAGGTGATCAGTTAACAGAAAGATTGTGGGTCAGGGTTAAGGGGAAATCGGTGACGGGACACATTACTGTGGGGATATGTTACAGACAGCCTGATCAAGAGGAACCTGTGGATGAAGAACTCTACAGACAAATAGGAAAAGCCTCACGCTCACAGGCCCTTGTTCTCATGGGGGACTTCAACCACCCTGACATCTGTTGGGGTGACGGTAAGGCCCGGCACAAGCAATCCAGGTGGTTTCTCTATTGTGTGGAAGACAACTTCCTTCTGAAAGCAATAAAGGAGCCGACGAGGAGAGGTGCCCTGCTTGACCTCGTGCTCACCAACAGGGAAGGGCTCGTTGGAAATGTGACTCTCCAGGGAAGTCTTGGATGCAGTGATCATGAGGTGGTCGAATTTGAGGTCCTCAGGACAATGAGAAGAGCATGCAATAAGCTCACTGCCCTGGACTTCAAGAGAGCAGACTTTGGGCTCTTCAGGAACCTGGTTAGCAAGGTTCCATGGGATATAGCCCTAGAGGGCAAGGGGGACCAAGACTCTTGGTTAATATTCAAGGATCGCCTGCTACAGGCTCAAGAATGTTGCATTCAGACCAGAAGGAAGTGCAGCAGGAGGGGCACGAGACCTCCTTGGATGGATAAGGAGCTGCTGAGAAAAATTCACAGGAAAAAAGAGGCTTATAAAAGGTGGAAGCAAGGACAGGTGGCCTGGGATGAATACAGGGATGTTGTCCAGGGTAGTTAGGGACTGGATTAGGAAAGCTAAGGCCCAATTGGAGCTAAACTTGGGAAGGGATGTTAAAGATAATAGGAAGGGAATTTATAGGTATGTAGCGGCTAAAAAACAGACTAAGGACAATGTAGGCCCTCTCCGGAAGCTTTCGGGAGAACAGGCTACACAGGACTTGTAGAAGGCTGAGGTTCTGAATGGCTTCTTTGCCTCGGTCTTCACTGGCAAAGGCTCTGACCGCAGCACCTGAGTCTTGGAAGGCGGACGTAGGGACTGTGAAAACCTAGACCTTGGGCCCACTGTACATTAGGATCTGGTTCGAGACCATCTTAAGAACCTGAATGTACACAAGTCCATGGGACCTGATTGTTGGGGGTCGAGCATGGGCTCTTGAACAGGCCTACAGCAAGCTGTGAGAAAGTGAACTTATGACCCCAGGTTAAAAGAAGAAGAAGTGTCAAGATCAGCAAAACAGGAACGCAATAACAAGATGCCAGTAATTGCAAAAGCATGATGTAACGCTAAGCTGAAGCGAAGGTGTGAAACCAATCAGGAGAGGTAAAGGGGAGCGTGTATCCCTCGTGGGCAAAGCGAAGCAGCCAATCAAGTAATGCGTGATCGCGTGTAAGACAGTATATTAAGAGCAGCCTTGTAATCCATAAACGGAGCATTTTGTGAACCTACATCGTATCGGTGTTTTCTCCCCTCCACCTGGCCGCGGCACCTGATGAAATCCTGTTTCTTATGTAACAGCCTTGGATACTGAGCTCTAATTAGTTAGTCTAGAGGTTACTACCATTTACAAAGCTAATGTTTATAACTTGTTATAATTGCAATTAAATACCTTACTCTAAAAATACAGTGGGAAACGACAACCTTGGCAGTGAAACAAGGGGAACAGAAAATCACAAAATGGAATTTATAAACCTTTAGAATTAGTTTCAAGCAATGTTAAGTTCAATGGCTTTGTAACAGTAGCAGTGGAAAATTACTGAGGTGCATAATACATAGAAAAAATAGAGTACAGATAGAGAACATACTGGCACAAGATAAATCATTATAGTTGATGTGGTCTTAAGAAAAACAGTCTAGAAAAATAGGACACAGGGATAAGGAGTATCTGGGAATAGCAGGTGTCCAGGATAGGCTGTGGGTAAACTAACTGATAAGTAGGAGGATAGGGGGATTATTATGTCTCTGGTGCTAGTGAACCAATTAAACTGGTATAAGCATCTACTGCGCGTGCTTCAAAGGCTGCCAGAAGTGATGAAGATTGTTGGAAGAAGTAAACGACCCTCAGAGACCACCACCACAGTTCTGTACGCATGCGGGGAGCTTTCTGGAAAATGATGTAATCCATACGTAGCCTCATGAATATGTATGTATGCCCAGGGACTATATAAGGATGGCTTGTGTAGTAATAGAGAGACACACGTTAGGAGGAGTTATGCCCCGTGTCTCCCGGCGCCGCAATAAAGAATACCTGCTTGTCAGCTTGAAAACTTTGTTGGCAAGTTTGTTCCTGGAGTTTTCTCCGAATCAATTTGGCACCCCAGATGGGACCCTCTCTGCTCGGCTGCAGGACCCGCTGAGGACAGGGCTCCCTAGGGCCCTCGGGAATTTTTCCCGGAGGGACCCCTCAACTCATTCGGATCACTGCGGGAGCAGAAAAGGACCATCTTCATAAAAGGTATTCTTTTCTTTTCTATAGTCTGTAAGGTGCACGGGGCATCTTGCATAAAGACTACGTTGGTAATTGGGTTGGTTTGGTATGCGTACGCAAGGTTTGAAAGCCTTCCGTAAATCGAGATAAGAAATCTCGTAGGTAAAGGCGTATACTCGGCTGCTAGCGTCCATTTGGTATACACCCACAAGAAGCAGGGGGCTTCTTGTGGTTTGGGTCCTGCAAGACGCAGTGGGAGTCTTGTAGAAAAGGCTTTGGATTTTACTGGTATACACCCTGAAGAAGCAGGGGGCTTCTTGTGGTTTGGGTCCTGCAAGATGCAGGGGGTGCCTCGTGGAAATGGTTTTGGATCTTGTTGTGGCTTGTGACATTAAGGATTTTGGTCTTGTGATTTTGGTATTGGTGACAGGATATTATAACTGTGTTATTAATTGTGGTTTGTTTGATAGAATTTTAGTCTCTGTCTGTTTCAAGTGTTGTAACTGTGTGGAGTGTGTCTGTGGGATCCTGTGTGTGTGTGAGTGAGAGATTGATAATGGAAAATGAAGAGATCATGCAAAAGAGTCCTTTAGGGTGCATTTTGGCACACTGGAAAGAACTGGGAGGGTCTCCTGGGGGCTCGGTAAATAAGAAAATGTTGTCCAGCTGTTTTGAAACATATTGTAAGTGATGGTGGCCTTTGTATACTTTGGAAGATCAGGAAAAATGGTCTAAAAATGGAACCTGAACTATAATACATTGTTACAATTAATGCTGTTTTGAGGCTGCAAGGAAAATGACATGAAGTAATGTATGCCGATATGTTTTTCACTTTAAGAGACGCAATGCAAAATTAATATGGCTCCGCCAGATCCCTTAATTTTGGCTTTGGAAAAGGACAGGGAAAAACTGAAAGTTAAGATGGATGGAGAGCTGTTGTTCAGCCTGTGATACTGGGGAAAGATGTTTAAAATTAAAAAACAGTAATCAGGAAGATAGGCTGTAAAATTATCTATCACATGTACTTTCGGGAGGAGCACCCTCTGCATCTCTCCTCTCTGATATTTGTAAGGTGCAAGAGATCACTGTCACTGGCACCAAGCGGCAGATGCACATTCCGAGTTCAGAAAGGGTTAAACCAGCAGTGCTGTTGCAGAGGCATCTGCAGCCCCTGCAGAGCAGGGTGAGCAACTGTGAGGAAAAAAAAAAAGGAAACCCAAGTGGGAAAGGAGGGGGGAGCTCGCGCAGCTCCTGTGTTTGAGCGTGGGATACTGGGTGCTGGTGCAGGCAAACAAGTGGGAAAAGACATGTTTACGGACGGGACTGAGGGGTTGTTGAATAAATGTGGACAGGAGGAAGCCTGGAGAGCGTATAGTAATCGGGAACAGGTAGAAAAGAAAAAGCTGGGTCGTGCTATAGCCACAGCTGCGGTGGTTGCTTTGAAACTGGGGGGGAGAGTTCGGACGCTGGAAGTGAGACTGCCCTTGGAGAGGGGGTAGTGCCATGGTGTGGCTCCAGCGACTGAACTGGAACTAGACTGACAGGGACCTGGGGAATCTACCCTAGCAGATCCACTGGTTAAATTAAAAGTAGGAACTAGAGGAAATAAAGTGGAATTTTAGTGGAGAGAGGAGCAACTTTTTCAGTGTTAAATCTGAGAGAAAGGAATTTGTTACAGATGTGGGAGCTACTGGCCACCAAGAAAAACAGAAAAAAAAAACCCAACTCACAAACGACCCGAGGCATTCTTTCTGAAACCCTTAAAGTACAAATTGGGAAAGCAAATAGGAATGCATAAATTTTTATGCATGCAAAATTCTCTAAAATCTTTCTTAGGGTGAGAAGCAACATTTAAAGAAGGCAGAATGGAATTTAGAGTTACAAACAAACAGTTAATTGCATTTTTGAGTTTATCTTTAATTCAACAGAAAAGCAAACAGGAGGACCTCCCTGAAATAAAAGAAATCCTTAATCAGGTATATCTGGGAGTATGGGCATCTGAAGTTCCAGGTAAGATGAAAAATGCTTTGTCTGTTAAAGTGGAAATAAAAAGGGGGGCCTGCCCAATTAGATTAAAACAATATCCCTGAAAATTAGAAGATCAAAGGGAATTAAAAAAAAAAAAGAGTAATTGATAAATTTTAAAATATATTATTAATTGAATATGAATTGGAATATAATATTCTGGACAGTAAAGAAATAGGATGATAAAAGCTGTAGATTGATTCAAGATCTCAGAGCAGTCAACAAAACTGCATAGGATATTCATTCAGTAGTAGCTAATTTGTATGATTTATTGACTAAATTGAATAATAATCAGAAATGGTTTGCCATCTTGGACTCAAAGGATGCTTTATTTTGCTTACCATTGGCCAAAGAAAGCCAAAATTTATTTGCTTTTGAATGGGAAAATACTGACACAGGAAGGGAAACTCAATTAACTTGGACGGTATTACCTAAAGGGTTTAAAACAGTCCAGCAATTTCTGGAAGTCAGCATGAGAACTAGAATCATGGAAGCCACCTGCTCAGATGGGGACTCTGGTACAATATGTGGATGACCTATTAATTGCTACAGAAATAAAGGAAGAATGTATCCAGTGGACAGTGGAATTATTAACTTTTCTGGGACTGAATGGTTATTGGGTATCCAGACAAAAGGCCCAACTAATCCAAACCCTAGTTTCCTACCTAGGAAATGAAATAACAGGAGGACAGAGAGAGCTTGGAGCTTCTAGAAAAGAAGCCATCTGTCAGACTCCACAACCATCAACTGGCAAGGAGCTCCGGACATTACTGGGAATGACTGGATGGTGCAGACTTTGGATCCATGATTATGGTATTCTGGTAAGACCACTATATGAACTGTTGAGGGGAAACCCTCCCTCTTTAGAATGGACTAATTCAGCAGAGGGGGATTTTAGAAATTTAAAAAACAGAGCTAATGAGAGCTGCAGCTCTGTGACTTCCGGATGTAACTAAATCCTTTTGGCTATATTCCTATGAAGAACAGGAAATAGCTCTGGAGGTCCTTGCTCAAAAACTAGGACCCTACAGAAGGGCAGTGACGTTTTTCAAAACAGCTGGATGAAGCAAGCAAAGGATGGCCCAGATGCCTAAGGGCTGTGGCAGCAGTTGTCATGAATATTGAAGAAGCTCGCAAATTCACCTTGGGACAAAAATTACTGTGCTAATGTCCCATGTTGTATCAGCAGTCCTGGAACAGAAAGTAGCCCACTGGTTGTCTCCTTCATGTTTTTTAAATACCAGGCCACCCTTGTGGAACAAGATGATATAGAAAGTGTGGTCACTAATGTTGTCAATCCAGCATCCTTTTGCAGGAACAATCGACAGAACCACTAACACAAGACTGCTTGGCCACCATAGAGACTGTATATTTGAGCTGACCAGACTTGAAAGAAAGACCTCTGGAAGACGCTGATTCTTCGTTTACTGACGGTAGTAGCTTCATGAAAAATGGTAAAAGAAAGGCAGGATATGCCATTAACACCACTTCACAGGTAACAGGGTCTAAACCTTTACCCTCGAACACTTCTGCCCAGAAGGCAGAAATAATAACATTAATGAGAGCCCTGGAATTGGCTAAAGACAAAAGGATAAATATTTGGACTGATTATGCACATGGTGCTATCTGGAAAGAATGAGGACTTTTGAACAAACATGCTGCAGAAATTCTACAATTACTGGAAGCTGTTCAGCTACCTGAAGAAGTAGCTGTTATGTACTGTAAAGGACATCAACAAGGTGACTCTGATCAGGAAATTGGAAATAATTTGGCCAATTCTGAAGCCAAACGAGCAGTTGAACAATCACAAATCATGTCCTTAATCCGTGATGGCAAACTAACAATTGAAAAATCTAAACCTAGGTATTCAAAAGAGGATAAAAATTGATTGAGGATCTAAAAGGACAGGAAAATAAAGAGGATTGGGTTCAGATACCTGATGGGCGAATTGTAATCTCCTATAACCAACTCTGGAAGTTAGTTCAGGGAGAACATAATAAAACTCATTGGGGTAGCAACCCTTTATATAAATATTTAGACAAACAAATTGTAGGAAGAAATCTATACAACACAGTTCAATCAGTGACAAAACAATGTCAGCTATGTCTTAAGAATAAGCATAAAACTGAAAATAGAAATCAAATTGGGACAATTGTGAGAGTAAGTTGCCTGGGACAGCAGTGGCAAATAGATTTTTCTGAATTATCAAGAAAAGGGGGTTATCGATATTTGTTGAGGTTAACAGATACTTTTTCTGGCTGGCCAGAAGCATTCCCTTGTAGGATAAATAATGCAAGACAACTGATTAAAACATTATTTAATGAGATAATACCTTGCTTTGGAGTACCAGCAGCAATTTCTTCCAACTGAGGTTTGCAGTTTAGTGCAAACTTGTTACAAGAAATTAGCAAAAATTGGAAATTGATTGGCAAGTATATGTTCCATACAGGCTTTGGGCCAGTGGGCACTTAGAAAAGATAAACCATCTGATAGAAAGAAGAGGTTAGCCCATTTGAAATTCTATGTGGAAGACCATAACAGTCCCAGTTTAAAGGAGAAAGTCTTCAGGAAGTGGCAGAAGGCTATCTCCGACAGTTTTTGGTCAATCTGGGAAAGGAATTGGAGGAGATAAATAAGAGAGTAGCAGGGACAAGAGCAAGAGATTTGGATTATTCGATTCACCCTTTCAGATCTGGAGACTGGGTTTATGTTAAGAATTTTTCAGGAGATCCTCTACAGGAGAACTGGAGTGGACTGTACCAGATATTACTGACCACCTTTACAGCAGTGAAGATAAAGGAACAACCTGCTTGGATACATTATTCAAGAATAAAGAAAGCACCAGAACCAGAGAAGATGTGGCAGATGGAACCTTCAGTACTCTTACGTATGAAATTGCGTCGGTGATAATTTGGACTCATATGATAACTGGTGCATAAGCTTGAGACCAGAATTTATACCTGAAATTAACGCAAAATGTTACTGAAGTTTTAATCGTAGTGACTGTCGGGTGTGTGCACAGTTGCCTAAATCAAGAGAAAGCCTGGAACTCCCATTAATTGGAGTTCCAATTCCTAACACTGTTTCGTGGACAAATCTGTGGGTGAACACTAGCAATCTGTATTCAAGTAAAAGGTTAAAATTTGGAATAGTTAATCCTAATCCAGGCAATAAATATTACACCTGTGCACAAAGATGTATTACACCAGGAACCAGGGTAGGAGACTATACTTGCTTAAATGCCACAGATGTAGGTCACCATTCAAATTGCAATTACACTATTAATATAGATGGTATCGTAGTTCAGTGGTGGCCCATTCCTAAAGGGAAAGGATGGTATTGGTTATGTGGAAAAAATGCTTATAAAACTTTACCCCCAACTGGAAGGGTGCATGCACCTTAGGTGCTATAATACCCAATTTTACTATTATCAACAGGTATCCTTCCGGAACCTGGATTAGAAGTTTTGTTAAACGGATTAAGCAAAGGTTTAACCCTATTATTGAATGGCACACTCCATTTCATAGTTTTGTGAGAGGGCTTATTCCGTCTTTGGGAGTAAGTGAATTAGAGAAAGCAATTGTAAATATCTCAGCAACCATAGAGGAAATGGAAAGTAAAGATATTGATATAATGCAGGCAGAAAAACAAAACATAACGAGCCTATCTAAAGTAGTATAAAACTGAATGGCTCCAGACATGTTATTGGCATCACAAGGAGGAGTTTGTTCCATAATCAATGAAAGTTGTTGTTCCTACATAGACCAAAGTGGCAGAATTGAAACATATCTGGAGGAAATTTGGAAACAAACTAAGATATTTCATGGGACGGCCATGGATGACACCTCCAATGGTTTCGAAGAAATATGAAAAAAGTTAACTACATGGTTACCTAATCTCTCCTGGTTGAGGCAACTGATTGCAAGAATATGGATGTTAATTATTTTAATATTGTTTACTTGTGGTATGATACAATGTTCCCTCTGGTGCTGTAAACTATCTATGATAAATTATGAAGATTGGAAAAGGAATGAAATTAAGCACTGAGTAGAAATGGGAAATTATTTCAAAGGACTTTTGATGGTAATGGTAATATATAAGATGTTGCAAAAGAATTTGTAAAAGGACAGAAAAAGGGGGGAATTGAAACAAGGGGAACAGAAAATCACAAAATGGAATTTATAAACCTTTAGAATTAGTTTTAAGCAATGTTAAGTTCAATGGCTTTGTAACAGTAGCAGTGGAAAATTACTGAGGTGCATAATACATAGAAAAAATAGAGTACAGATAGAGAACATACTGGCACAAGATAAATCGTTATAGTTGATGTGGTCTTAAGAAAAACAGTCTAGAAAAACAGGACACAGGGATAAGGAGTATCTGGGAATAGCAGGTGTCCAGGATGGGCTACAGGTAAACTAACTGATAAGTAGGAGGATAGGGGGATTATTATGTCTCTGGTGCTAGTGAACCAATTAAACTGGTATGATCATCTACTGCGCGTGCTTCAAAGGCTGCCAGAAGTGATGAAGATTGTTGGAAGAAGTAAATGACCCTCAGAGACCACCACCACAGTTCTGTATGCATGCGGGGAGCTTTCTGGAAAATAATGTAATCCATACGTAGCCTCATGAATATGTATGTATGCCCAGGGACTATATAAGTATGGCTTATGTAGTAATTGTCGTGGTTTAAACCAAGTCCCCCAACTCCCGGAGAGTTAGGAAGGAGAATCCAAAGAATGTAGCCCCCACGGATTGAGATAAGAACGGTTTAATTGCTAAGGCATAACACAAAACCCCTACTGCCATTTACTACTACAAATAATAATGATACAGCAAACAGCAAGTGAAAAGAATACAACACCCCACCAGCCACCAACCCATAACTCACTCCACCCTGCCCGGCCGAGCACCATGTGCTCCCTCCTCCATTTTCCTCTAGCTCACCCCTCCAGCCTTCTCTTTCCCAGTATGCATCCTGGGCATCACGTGCTATGGTATGGAATACCTCATTGACTAGCCTGGGTCAGGTGTCCTGTCTCTACTTCCTCCTGGCCTCCCCTCCTCCACCTGGCTGGAAAAAACCTTGAACAAAAACACCCTCAAAACATGCTCAAACCATGACAGTAATAGAGAGACACACGTTAGGAGGAGTTATCCCCCGTGTCTCCCAGCGCTGCAATAAAGAATACCTGCCTGTCAGCTTGAAAACTTTGTTGGCAAGTTTGTTCCTGGAGTTTTCTCCGAATCAGCAGAAATCATTCTCTGCACGTTTTCAGTGGAAAATTACAGAGGCATAACAAGACAATTGACCTTGCTTATGCCTGCCAAGAATCTTCTTACTTTACAGTAATAAGGCTCAGGTTATCGGGATCGCTCATTACGTGGCCTTGGCTCTTTAAGAATTCCCACACCTTTTTAAGGTCATCTAGTTCCAACCCTCCTGCCATGGACAGGGATACCTTCCAGCAGACCAGGCTGCTCAAAGCCTCATTCAACCTGGCCTTGAACACTTCCAGGGATGAGGTATCGACAGCTTTTCTGGGAAACCCATTCCAGTATCTCACCACTCTCATAGTGAAGAATTCCTTCCTTATATCCAATCTAAACTTCCCCTGTTTAAGTTATAACCCATTACCCCTTGTCCTATCACTACATACCCATATAAAAAAGCCCCTCCAGATTTCTTGTACGTCTTGAAGACTGCTATAAGGTCTCCCTGGAGCCTTCTCCAGGCTGAACAAGCCCAACTCTCAGCCTGTCTTCATAGGAGAGATTCTCCAGCCCTATGATAATCTTTGTGGCCCTCCTCTGGACTTGTTCCAAGAGGTCCATGTCCTTCTTATGTTGGAAGCCCCAGCATTGGATTCAGTACTCCAGGTGGGGTCTCATGAGAGTGGAGTAGAGGGGAGAATCACCTCCCTTGACCTGCTGGCCATGCTGCTTTTGATGAAGTCCAGTATATGGCTGGCTTTCTGGGCTGCAAGCACACACTGCAAATTCATGTTGAGCTTCTCAATGATCAACATCCCAAAGTGCTTCTCTGCAGGGCTGTTCTGAATCCCATCTCTGCCCATCCCATATTTATGCTTGGGATTGCCCTGACCCAGAAGAGAGAGGAATAAATTCAAATACTTCATTTTTTGAATTATTGACCAAATCTGGGGATGTTACTCTTTCGTTTGAAGACAAGAATAAAATAGCAGGCCTGTGCAGAAGGACTTGGGCATGGATGAGAAACTTAACATGAGCTTGCAGTGTGCGCTCACAGCCCAGAAAGCCAACCATATACTGGGATGCATCAAAAGGAGCATGAGTAGCAGGTTGAGAGAGGTGATCCTGCTCCTCTACTCTGCTCTCGTGAGACCTCACTTGGAGTATTGTGCATAGTTCTGGTGTCCTCAACATAAAAAGTACATGGAACTGTTAGAACAAGTTCAGAGGAGGGCCACAAGGATGATCAGGGGACTGGAGCACCTTCTATATGAAGACAGGCTGAGAAAGTTGGGGCTGTTCAGCCTGGAGAAGAGAAGGCTGCGTGGAGACCTCATAGCAGCCTTCCAGCATTTGAAGGGGGCCTACAGGGTTGCTGGTGAGGGACTATTCATTAGGGACTGTAGTGATAGGACAACGGGTAACCGGTTGGAACTTAAGCAGCAGAGGTTTAAATTGGATATAAGTAAGAAATTATTTACTGTTAGAGTGGTGAGTTACTGGAATGGGTTGCCCAGGGAGGTTGTGAATGCTCCATCCCTGGCAGTGTTCAAGGCCAGGTTGGATGAAGCCTTGGGTGATATGGTTTAGTGTGAGGTGTCCCTGCCTATGGCAGGGGGATTGGAACTAGATGATCTTGAGGTCCTTTCCAACCTTAACTATTCTATGATTCTATGATATTGTCTTAAACTAGTGTCTTTCATCTACAACATGATAGTCTTTAACCACAGTGTGCCTTTTTGAATTATATCTCAAACCCTTTGTTTCATTTCCTTAGTGACTTAGCCTCAGCCCCAGTATTGAAAAATCTTAATATTGCAAAGCCTTAATATTGATCTTAAAGCTCCAATATTGTAAAGCCCTAATATTACAAAGCCCCATCCCCAATAATACAAAAACAACGTTTCTCTCACATACCGTCCACTCGGACATGACAGACCCCCCCCTCAAGCAAGAAAGCACATGTGTAATTAGGATGAAAATATTATTAGTTCCTGGAAAAGTTATGAATATATATGAGTATGGTAAATACATAGCGACTGTTGGCAAGTGACGGGCGCGCTCACTTTTGAGAAACGAGTCACTTGTGTGCCCAGCTCTGCGATAAAGAATGCCTGCTTTCTAAAACTCCAAATTGAGTCTTAGAGAGTTTCTCTGTCCAACTTTTACGGTAACATGATGAGATGGCAAGTGAACTGGGTAAAAGATGGGAGGAAAGAAAATAAGAAATAAAAGGCAAATAGAAACAGACCAATTGATATATCTCCCAAGAAAATCCCAGGACAAAAATTTGATTTTAGGATTAATCAAAGAGTTCACTAATTTGCAAAATGTGTCACAAATTACTGCTTGTTTACTAATTTCAAGAGCAGTAGATGAATCAATCCCATGGGGAATTTTAACTATGGATCTGACAATTTTAGGAAAAAATGAAACTACACATTGTGAGCAAAAATCTGTGGTTGAATGGCAACAAAAAATGGAAATTATTCGGAAACAATGGAAATCCCCAGGTAATCAGGCTGACTGTGAAAAATTGTTAAATTATTTTTTTACCAAAATAGGGAGATATAAGACTGTAGACTGGTGCTCCTATGATGAAAAAAAGAAAGAAAAAAGTGAGTCGAATGATCATGGAATGGAAATGCAGTAAGACACATCAGATACGAAAGAGTGAGGCAAATTGGGACTATGTTTGGCCATTTTATCTCAATATCAATACATGGTTAAGGCACCTTGGTGTTTTATTTGGGATGGAATGACTTTTGCAACTTGGCCAAATGTAAATGATAGTAGTAGTTCATCATGAGAAAAGAGAAACCTAGTGTTTTGGTGGAAGTGTGAAAAGGTATTGTCATGGGTTCAGCCATGGCAGTCATGTTTCCTTCTTGTAGCTGGTGCAGTGCTGTGTTTTGACTTCTGGGCTGGGAGTGGTTGCTTGGTGGTGGGCATGTGTTGGGGGTGTTTTTGTTCAGGGCCTTTTCTGAGCATGTGCTCCAGCCAGGTGGAGGAGGGGAGGCCGGGAGGAAGGAGAGACAGGACACCTGACCCAGGCTAGCCAATGAGGTATTCCATACCATAGCACGTGATGCCCAGGATGCATACTGGGAGAGAGAGAGAGCAGGAGGGGTGGAGCTCTGGAGGAAAATGGAGGAGGGAGCATGCGGTGCTCGGCCGGGCAGGGTGGAGTGAGTTATGGGTCGGTGGCTGGTGGGGTGTTGTATTCTTTTCGCTTGTTATTGGCTGTATCATTATTATTGTGTTATGCCTTAGCTATTAAACCGTTCTTATCTCAACCCGTGGGGGCTACAATCTTTGGATTTTCCTTCCTAACTCTCAGGGAGTTGGGGGACTTGGTTTAAACCATGACAGGTATATAATTGTAATACCTCTGATATGGGAATACAGGGTATTCCTCCTTTAGCTGCTCCTTTAAAATATGGATGCTTATGTAGGGGCCTTAGGAATGACCTCAAATTGACTGAGACATACATACCCAAAAGAGAAACAATATTTAGTTGTAAAAAAATCTGCACTCCGAAGCCCAGGACACTTAGTATGGACAATGAGCGATGGGACCTGGACAACTCATCTACCTCTAGATGGTAAAGCCAAATAACATTAGGCAGGTCCAATCTGGAAAAGAACTATTTTTATAAGAGCATTAGAAATTTTAAAGTTGGTAAGGGTGAAGAGGTCAGAAATAGATGAATGGAATGAACCTTTGACTGGAGTGAAAGTTGGTTGGGCTTTAGAGTCTTTGCTGACTCCTTTAGCAATATATAGGTACAGGGAATAGATATATCAACTAATGGGACAAGTAGAAAGGCTAGCAAATGAAACCAGAAAAGGATTTAAGGACTTGAATTTACAATTACAGGCAACTTCAAGGATGACTTTACAAAATAGAATGGCTTTGGATATGCTCTTACTTAAAGAGCATGGGGTTTGTGGATACTTGAAAGATAGAATTGATCCTTGTATACACATTTCAAATGTGACTTGATGTGGAGCATGACTTGGTCTTATTGGAAAAGGTAGAAGGGAATAATCAAAAGCTTCAACAAGATGTACAGAAAATTGGAGAGATAAAATCTTCAAGAGATTAGGATGGAATTTGAGTTCATGGATAAAATCACTGATTAGCACTGCATTACTCTTGTTGATAATCTTTTTTTAAAATTATTTTGATCCTCTATTGTTTTAAAAAGCAAATAAACAGCAAGACTGCATTTAATAGAATGATCATCCAAGCAGTGCCCAGACAACAAGATGAACAAGAATCAATTCCAAAGACTCCCACTAACATATAATGACTCACAACAAGTAACCATAAAATCATAGAATCGTAGAATCATAGAATAGTTAGGGTTAGAAAGGACCTTAAGATCTAGTTCCAACCCCCCTGTCATGGGCAGGGACACCTCACACTAAACCGTGTCACTCAAGACTCCATCCAACCTGGCCTTGAAAACTACCAGGGATGGAGCATTCACAACTTCCTTAGGCAACCCATTCCAGTGCCTCACCTAAACCTCTAACCTAACTTCCCCTGTTTAAGTTTGAACTCATTACCCCTTGTCCCATCACTACAGCCCCTAATTATAAAAATAAATATTTAAATGTTAGAATGAAAGCATTGAAATTATTTTAAAAACTTTCAAAGGGGGGAAATGTTGCAGATTATCTTAAGTTTTACTGAAGCTTTCTACATTTTGTGTGTTTGTGAAACAGCTATAGGAACATCTTAATTTAATAAGTTAGCTTTTATGTTAGTGTCATGGGTTCATCTGTAACAGTTATTTTTCTCCTTAGTAGCTGGTGCAATGCTGTGCTTTCGACTTTAGCCTGAGAACAGTGCTGACAACACACCAATGTTTTTAGTTCTTGCTAAGCAATGCTTACGCTGATCAAGGAGTTTTTAGTCTCATGCTCTGCCAATGAGGAGGGGCACAAAAAGCCGGGAGGAAGCAGGGACAGGATACCTGACCCAAAGTAGGCCAAAGTAGCCAAAGGTACAACAGCACGTTGTGCCCAGTATATAAACTGGGGAAGTTACCCGGAAGGCCCAGATCACTGCTCAAGTTGGACTGGGTATCGGTTGGTGAGTGGTAAGCAATTTGTACTGTGCATCACTTGTGTTTATTGTTTTCCTTTTCCCCTTTTAGTTTTATGTTTCCTCCCCTTGTTATTTTCCTTATCTTTATTGTTGGTGGTGGTAGTAGTGGTGGTTTTGCATTATACCTTAGTTACCAAACTGTTCTTAATTCAACCCGTGAGATTTACATTCTTTCTATTCTCCTCTGGGAGCGGGTAGGAAGAAAGGGGGGAGTGAGCGAACGGTTGTGTGGTTTTGAGTTACCGGCTGGCCTTAAACCATGATAGTTAGCATCATGTTAGCATTTATTAACCAATGATGTATGGATTGCTGTGCTGCTTGAAATCCGACGCTGCACTGCTTGAAGTCTCTCTTCTCTGGATCATGTTAGCCTTAGTCCTTACTCTCTAGACCATAACCAGAGCACCTAGGGTCTATTGTATATAGGATGAGTTATTTGACAACCTGGCAAGATAGATAACTAGCCAGCCAACTTGGCAACAAAACTTACTGTTAAGGTGACCTGAAGTAAAGTGCCTTCATTATAATACTAAAAAACACACCCATAGGTCAAGAAGACTCTTGCCCAGGTGAAGACTTCATGTAAGTGTAGTAACAGAAGAGACTGACACAGTAGATATTATAATTATATGCAAATCACTAAGCAATCATTGTAACTGGGAGTGTACTACCTTGTAATTTTTTGTGTGTAAATGTAATGATGAAATTGGCATGGGGTGTGCTTGATTTGTGGAAATTCCACTTAACACCCAGCACTGCAATAAAGAAGTGTCTGCTTATCTGCTTCGTGTAGATGAGTTCTTCGTTCCCTGGCTAGCAGAATGAATGGTTGGTAGATGAGGGGACAGCAGTGGAAATTATCTACTTAGATTTAAGTAAGGCCTTTGAAACTTGTCTCCCAGAGTACCAGAGGGTGGTGATCAGTGGCATGAAGTCTAGCTGGAGGCCAGTAACTAGCAATGTACCCCAGGGGTCAATACTGGGGCTGAATGTGTTCAAAATCTTCATTAATGATCTAGATGATGGGGCAGTTGTACCCTCAGCAAGTTTGGTGATGACACAAAACTGGGAGGATTAGCTGATATACCAGAAGGTCTGCCATCCAGAGTGACAATGATAGGCAGGGGAAATGGGCTGAGAGGAACCTCATGCAGTTCAACAAGGGGAAATACCAACTCCTGCCCCTGGGGAGGAATAACCTCAGGAACATGATGGGGACACACCATCTTGAAAGCAGCTTTGCAGAAATGTACCTAGGGGTCCTGGTAGACACCAGGTTGAACAAGCCAGCAATATACCAATGTGTCTGTCCTGGATTCAGCTGGTATAGAGTTAAGTTTTTTATCTACTAGCTGCTACAGGGATTAGATTTAGGATGAGAATAATGTTGATAACACACTGATGTTTTACTTGTTCCTAAGTAGCACTTGCTTATCCTAAGTCAAAGACTTTTCAGTTTCTCATACTCTGCAAATGAGGTGCACAAGAAGCCAGGAGGGAGCATAACCAGGACAGCTGACCCAAACTAGCCAAAGGAGAATTCCATACCATAGAATGTCATGCTCAGCAGATGGGTGGAAAGGGCCAATCACCACTTGGAGATGGGATGGGTATCTGTCAGCAGGTGGTGAGCAGCTGTATTGGCACAGCCCTATTAGATACTGAATCCATATCATCAGGCACACACTTAGAAATTCAAACTTTGTTCCCTGTTCTTAAAGGTATCTATTCCTGTTCCACAGGGAAATGCAGACTCTATAACAATTCAGATAATTGTAATGTACATAACACATCATGACTAAGTTGAGGGGAAATCTGGTTTTACAGGGAAATTAAAAGATTATAATATCCAGTGGCAAGAGGGTGCTGAACAACCATATGGTACGTCACCCTCATCCATTAAAGATGCACCACCCCCACTTGATTTACACAAAGATTACAAGGGTTGGTCTGATCTTTGGTTCACAGGTGAATCAGCACAAAGGCTTAAAGGGAAATGGAAGGGCAGGGCTGTCCTCTTGTTAGCGTAAGAATGCACACATAACCACTGGAATGGTTATATGAGGTGCTTTATTGCAGTGCTGGGAAACCAGGGACACTCGCCCAAATCCGTCACATCGCGCTTGCAATTTATACATCAAAAGTTTCGCAATCAATGCATATTAAGCCTAAATTGCTACCTTGACTAAAACATATGCATCAGGGATTGCCTCATCAATCTATTGCGACATCAGCCTCTTCTGCCCTTGCGCAGTCCCCCTCTGGTGGTCGTCCTGATGAAGTAAGGAGTCTTCCTCAGATGAAGTAAGGAGTCTTCCTCAGATGAAGTAAGAAGTCTTCCTTGCTTTGTCCTTTTTGACCTGTCTGTTCTTTGGACAGGCCCCAACCATTATGTGGATGCCAGTATTCTCTTGTTTTCACGCGGCTGCCTCTGGTCAGTCTGTATGTTCTGCTTGGATAAGGTTTTACACTACTTTCTTAAATCCACCCATGCCTAAATTACAACTAAGGTACAGAACAGCAAAGTTACAAAACGATTAACTAAGGTACAGAACAGCAGAATCAAAGGTTCACTATTGATTTACAAACATTCAATATAATTATTTCTAACATTAAATTTCACCCTTTTTCTAACACTCTTATGACCTTAGGACAGAAAGAGCTGAAACACAGGAAATCAGGGGGTCAACTCAGTGGTCTGAGCTTCTGGTGGCAGTGCTACCTGCTGAGTGGGTCGCAGGCACAATATATACTAGCTTCTATCAGGTATATGCTGAAGCTACTCAGTGGCTCCTGTACTGGGAAGGTGAAGGATGGAAAACTAAAGAAAGAGAAGTTGGAGGAAAGGAACTATGGGAAACAAATTATATCTAAAAGCTCAACCAAAGCTAGATAATGGGAATCCATTTAAAATAAGTGTCATGGTTTAAACCCAGATGGCAACTAAGTGCCACACAGTGCGCTCTCAGCAAGTTTCCTGATGACACTAACCTATGTGGTTTGGATGATATGCTGGAGGGAAGGGATGCCATCCAGAGGCACGTGTACATGCTTGAGACATGGGCCAATGCCAATCTCATGAAGATCAACAATGTGAAATGCAAGGTCCTACACCTGGTTTGCAGCAATCACAGGCACAGCTACAGGGTGGGTGGAGAAATTATTCACAACAGCCCTGTAGAGAAGGATTTGGGGGTGTTCGTAGGCAAAAAACTGAACATGAGCCAGCAGCATGTGCTTGCAGCCCAGAAAGCCAACCATATCTTGGGCTGCATCAAAAGGAGTGAGACCGGTAGGTCAAGGGAGGTGATCCTGCCCCTCTACTCTGCTCTTGTGAGACCCCACTTGGAGTACTGTGTCCTCAACATAAAAAGTACATGGAACTGTTAGAACAAGTTCAGAGGAGGGCCACAAGGATGATCAGGGGACTGGAGCACCTTCTATATGAAGACAGGCTGAGAAAGTTGGGGCTGTTCAGCCTGGAGAAGAGAAGGCTGTGTGGAGACCTCATAGCAGCCTTCCAGTATCTGAAGGGGGCCTACAAGGATGTTGGGGAAGGACTCTTCATTAGGGATTGTAGTGATAGGACAAGGGGTAATGAGTACAAACTTAAACAGGGGAAGTTCAGGGTAGATATAAGGAAGAAATTCTTTACTGTGAGGGTGGTGAGGCACTGGAACAGGTTGCCCAAATAAGCTGTAAATGCTCCATCCCTGGCAGTGCTCAAGGCCAGGTTGGAATGGGCCTTGGGCGGCGCAGTCTAGTGTGAGGCATCCATGCCCATGGAAGGGGGCGTAAAGAGGTAGATGATCTTAAGGTCCTTTCCAACCCTAACTATTCTATGATTCCATGATTCCATGATGATTGAAAGGAAGTCAGGTTCAGTTGCTGGTGATCTAAGGACAGTACTGGGAGACTCCCACTGCTGACTTTTCATGACTCTCTGCTGATGGTCATGACAGTGTGTTTTTCAAAGTCAGGAGTGGCAAAGATAGTCATTTAGCTGCCATAGAAATGTTATATAGTAGTTTGAAAGTATATAATTTAATTCATTGTCTGCTTTCACACAAAATTAAATCCCCTTGGCATACATACTGGACTTCCCCATCTTCCCACAGCAACCACCAAGTACATCCAGCTCTTTGAGCAAAAGGAATCCAAAGACTGGGTTTGCCTTTGCGTGAAACAGGAATAAGCAAGACTGTTTCCTTCACCAGATGCTTTATGTGCACTACAGGAATTTTATCCCCCTCTACAGCATGTAAAAGTTCTGACTGGGCTGGGCCAGACCTGTTGGCATATCCCCTAGTGTTGATTAACCAGGTGGCTTTTGCTGAATGTGTATGCCAGTGTTTGAAAGTCCCACCACCCATTGCTCTCAGTGTAGTTTTTAACCACCCACTGTACCATTCAATTTTCCCAGAAGCTGGTGCATGATAGGGGGTGTGATACGCTCACTCGGTGGCCCAAGTGTCTGTGAGGTTATTCTGGAAATGCATTCAAATGTCAAACTCAGTTCTTTCTGTGGTGTCATGGTGCTGTAAGACTTGTTTCTCTACACCCAGGATCATATTCCAGGCAATGTATAAAGCACAGTGTATGTTTCCAGCCATCCAGTGATTGCTTCCACCATTGTAAGCACATGGTACTTGCCTTGACAGATTTGTGGGAGTGTGATATAGTCAGTCTTCAAGTCCTATAAATATTTGCAATTCAGACTTGTAAACCAGAGGCTTTAATCACTTGGCTTGCTTGATTGAAGCATGTTTCACATTCATGAACCTGGGAAACAGTGTCCATGGTTAAGTCCCCCCCTCAATCACAAGCCCATCTATATGTTGCATCTCTGCCTTGATGGCTGGAGGTGTCATGGGCTCAGCAGGGTAAAATTAATTCACCCTTATGTTGCAAATCTAAATCCAATTGTGCCACTTCAATCTTAGCAGCTTGATGCACCTGTTGGTTGTTCTGGTGCTCCTCAGTGGCCCAAGTCTTGGGTACGTGAGCATCTACCTTCATCACCAGGTTCTCCACCCAGGCAGCAATATCTTGCCATAGTCATAGAATCATGGAGTCATAAAATCATGGAATCATAGAATGGTGAGGTTTGGAAAGGACCTTAAGATCATCTACCTCTTTATGCCCCTTAGCGTGGGCATGGATGCCTCACACTAGACTGCGCCGCCCAAGGCCCATTCCAACCTGTCCTTGAACACTGCCAGGGATGGAGCATTTATCACTTATTTGGGCAACCTGTTCCAGTGCCTCACCACCCTCACAGTAAAAAGCTAATAGATAACCTGAACTTCCCCTGTTTAAGTTTCAACCCATTACCCTTTGTCCTATCACTACAGCCCCTAATGAATAGTCCCTCTCCAGCATCCCTGTAGGCCCCCTTCAGATACTGGAAGGCTGCTATGAGGTCTCCACGCAGCCTTCTCTTCTCCAGGCTGAACAGCCCCAACTTTCTCAGCCTGTCTTCATACGGGAGGTGCTTCAGCCCCTTATGATCCTCGTGGCCCTCCTCTGGACTTGTTTCAGAAGCTTACAATCATAGAATCATAGAATAGTTAGGGTTGGAAAGGACCTTAAGATCATCTAGTTCCAACCCCCCTGCCATGGGAAGGGACACCTCACACTAAACTATATCACCCAAGGCTTCGTCCAACCTGGCCTTGAACACTGCCAGGGATGGAGCATTCACAACCTCCCTGGGCAACCCATTCCAGTACCTCACCACCCTCACAGTAAAGAATTTCTTCTTTATATCCAATCTAAACTTCCCCTGTTTAAGTTTCAATCCGTTACCCCTTTTTCTGTCACTACAGTCCATAATGAATAGTCCCTCCCCAGCATCCCTGTAGGCCCCCTTCAAATACTGGAAGGCTGCTATGAGGTCTCCACGCAGCCTTCTCTTCTCCAGGCTGAACAGCCCCAACTTTCTCAGCCTGTCTTCATACGGGAGGTGCTCCAGTCCCCTGATCATCCTCGTGGCCCTTCTCTGAACTTGTTCTAACAGTTCCACGTCCTTTTTATGTTGAGGGCACTTATGTTGTGAACACCAGAACTGCATGCAGTACTCCAAGTGGGATCTCACGAGAGTAGAGGGAAAGGATCACCTCCCTCGACCTGCCAGTTGTGCTCCTTTTGATGCAGCCCAGGATACGGTTGGCTTTCTGGGCTGCAAGCACACACTGCTGGCTCATGTTCATCTTCTCCTTGACCAACACCTTGTTGTGGTTTAAACCAGGTCCCCCAGCTCCCGGAGAGTTAGGAAGGAGAATCCAAAGAATGTAGCCCCCACGGATTGAGATAAGAACGGTTTAATTGCTAAGGCATAACACAAAACCCCTACTGCCATTTACTACTACAAATAATAATGATACAGCAAACAACAAGTGAAAAGAATACAACACCCCACCAGCCACCGACCCATAACTCACTCCACCCTGCCCGGCTGAGCACCGCGTGCTCCTTCCTCCATTTTCCTCCTGAGCTCTCCCCTCCAGCCTTCTCTTTCCCAGTATGCATCCTGGGCATCACGTGCTATGGTATGGAATACCTCACTGCCCAGCCTGGGTCAGGTGTCCTGTCTCTCCTTCCTCCCGGCCTCCCCTCCTCCACCTGGCTGGAAAAAAAAAACCTTGAATAAAAACACCCTCAAAACATGCTCAAACCATGACACACCTTCAAGTCCTTCTCCACAGGGCTGCTCTGAATCACTTTTCCACCCACCCTGTAGCTGTGCCTGGGATTGCCCCGACCTAGGTATAGGATCTTGCACTTCACATTGCTTATCTTCATGAGGTTGGCACTGGATCATGTCTCAAGTGTGTCAAGGCCCCTCTGGATGGCATCCCTTCCCTCCAGCGTATCAACTGAACCATATAGCTTAGTGTTGTCAGGAAACTTGCTGAGGGTGCACTGAATCCCACTGTCCATGTTACTGATAGGATTGATCACAACTGCATTCCTTGAGGCATACCATTTGTTACCAGTCTCCATGTGGACATTGAGCAATAGACATGATTGCAACTCTCTGCGTGTGGCCATCCTGCCAATTC
The DNA here is from genome assembly GCF_012275295.1 of Melopsittacus undulatus. Lineage (NCBI taxonomy): Eukaryota > Metazoa > Chordata > Aves > Psittaciformes > Psittaculidae > Melopsittacus > Melopsittacus undulatus. The sequence goes on from NW_022993942.1 coordinate 1,937,403, forward strand.
TTTATCCACCGTATGGTCCATCCATCAAATTTATGTCCCTCTGGTTTAGAGAGAAGGATGTAATGCAGAACAGTGTTAAAAGCTTTGCACAAGTCCAGGTAGACTATGTCAACTGCTTTGCCCCTATCCATCAGTTCTGTAGCCCTGTCATAGAAGGCCACCAAATTAGGCATGATTTGCACTTAGTCAAGCCATGTTGGCTGTCACCAACAACCTCTTTTTTATGTGCACTTGCATGGTTTCCAGGAAAATCTTCTCCAGGATTTTGCCAGGCAGAGATGAGACTGATTGGTCTGTATTACCCAGGTTTTACATTTTCCCTTTCTTGAAAGTAGGGGTTATATTTCCATTTTCCCCGTAGTTGGGAACTTCATCTGACTGCCATGATTTTTCAAATATGATGGCCAGTGACTTAGCAACTTCATCCACCATCTCCCTTAGAACCTGTGGGTGGATTTCATCAGGACCCATGATAGCTTGGTCAGGAGGACTCTGTGAATTAAGTTCTCTATAGACAGATAAGAGCAGCCTCACGCTCGCATGCCCTTCTCCTCATGCAGGACTTCAACCACCTCAATATCTAATCCAGGAGGTTCCTCGACTGTCTGGAAGACAACTTCCTCTTGCAAGTAATAGAGGAGCCAACAAGGAATTATGACACACTTGACCTTGTGCTCACCAACAGGGAAGGGCTGGTGGGGAATGTGAGGCTCCAAGGCAGCCTTGGCTGTAGTGATCATGAGATGGTGTAGTTCAAGTTCCTCAGGGCAGTGAGAAGGGCATGAAGCAAGCTCAGTACCCTGGACTTCAAGAGAGCAGACTTTGGCCTCTTCAGGAACCTGCTCAATAAGGTTCCATGGGATAAAGGCCTAGAAAGCAGGGCGGGTCAAGACTTCTGGCTGATATTCAAAAATCACCTACCCCAAGCTCAGGAGCATTTCATCCCTACAAGAAGGAAATGGGGCAGGAAGGCCTGGAAGCCAGGGGGCCTCCATGGATGCAAGAGAGGGACTCTTCATCAGGACCTGTAGTGACAGGACAAAGGGTAATGGGTTCAAACTAAAACAGTGGAAGTTCAGAATAGATATAAGGAAAAAGTTCTTTACTGTGAGGGTGGCAAGGCACTGGAACAGGTTGCCCAAAGAAGTGGCAAATGCTCCATCTCTGACATCCTTCAAGGCCAGATCTAAAAACCAACTCAGGACCTCAGTAAGACTCTCTATAAAGATGCATTCTTTCTGGTCCCTTATCCCCATTAGTCGCAGGGTATACCCTGTTCAGTGGTTAAGGTAATCTGGTTCTGATTGTCTGGACACTGATATCTGGGTGGAGGTCAGGATCATGGATAACACTGCCTTCAAAGGGGGGGATCCTGAAAAGGTCCCCACTTGATTGCATTTTGCATCACTGGAAACAAATTGGTGAATCCGCAGGTGGTTTGGTTAGTTGGGAGACCCTGGTAAAATACTGTAATCAGTGGTGGCCATTGTACAAACTGGATTTTGGGGAAAAGTGGCCTGTGAACTGCACAATTAATTATAATACTTTGTTTCAATTGATAATTATTCTTGAGATGAGAAGGAAAGCGGGATGAAGTCACTTATGCGGAAATGGTTTTCACCTTGAGAAATCAAAGGCAAAAGGATTGCGTTTTTAATCTTGCACCCCAGGACCTGTTAGTATTGTCCTTGGAGAAAGACTGAAAAATTTACTTAAATGCTGTTGCTCTTCATGCAGCATAGGACAGTTATGCACTAAACTTTTTAGGAATGTGGAGAAGGATTTAGATTTGATGGTAACCCCCCTGGAGAAGGGGTATTGTGAATAACACTGCTGAAGGTACTGACAATGAGAATCAAGCACAAGCACAAGCACAAGCACAAGCACAGGCACAGGCACCAGAAAGGGAGATGTTAGAGGGGCCTAAAGAATTTAGCCCTGTAGCAGGGCAAACTAGGGGAAAATAAAGTGAAACTCTGATTGCACCTTTAAAACAAGCTGTGGGCAATGAATGAATCGCCTTCTGTGTTTGTGCAAAGATTAAAAGAGGCTATGCATAAATATACTACTATTGATCCTGAATCTGAGGCAGGAAGAAAAGAATTAGGACATTGTCCTGAGTTCAGCAGTAGCAGTCATTTTTCTCCTTCTTAGTAGCTCGTGTAGTGCTGTGTTTTTGACATTCAGCCTGAGAACAACGCTGATAACACTGATGCTTTTAGTTGTTGCTCAGTAATGTTTACTCTGACCAAGGACTTTCAGAAGCTCATGCTCTGCCAGGGAGCAGGGGAAGCCAGGAGGAAGCAGAGACAGGACACCTGACCCAAACTAGCCGAAGAGGTATTCCATACCACAGCACGTCATGTCCAGGATGTAGAACTGGGGGCAGTTACCCAGAAGGGCTAGATCACTGCTCAGGTTGCGCTGGGTATCAGTCGGTGGGTGGTGAGTGGCTGTATTCTCTTCCCTTGTTATTTCCCTTATCATTATTATTATTGGTGGTGGTGTTAGAGAAAGGGTGAAATTTAATGTTAGAAATAATTATATTGAAAGTTTGCAAATCAATAGTAGGCCTTTTGTTAGAAATAATTATATTTGAAAGTTTGCAAGGCAATAGTAGGCCTTTGATTTTGCTATTCTGTACCTCAGTTAATCGTTTTGTACCTTAGTTGTAACTTTGCTGTTCTGTACCTTAGTTGTAATTAAGGCATGGGTGGATTTAAGAAAGTAGTGTAAAACCTTATCCCAGCAGAACATACAGATTGACCAGAGGCAGCCGCATGAAAACAAGAGAATACTGGCATCCACATGATGGTTGGGGCCTGTCCAAAGAACAGACAGGTGAAAAGGACAAAGCGAGGAAGACTCCTTACTTCATCTGAGGAAGACTCCTTACTTCATCAGGACGACCACCAGAGGGGGACTGCGCAAGCGCAGATGAGGCTGATGTCCTAATAGACTGATGAGGCAATCCGTGATGCATATGTATTAGTTAAGGTAGCAATTTATGTTAAATATGCATTAATTGCAAAAATTTTGATGTATAAATTGCAAGCGCAATGTGACGGGGTCGAAGCCAGATTTGGGCAAGTGCCCCTGGTTTCCCAGCACTGCAATAAAGCACCTCATATAACCATTCTGGTGGTGATGTGTGCATTCTTACGCTAACACTGGTAGTAGTAGTTCTGTATTATACCTCAATTACTGGAATGTTCTTATCTCAACCCATGGGAATTACATTATTTTGATTCTCCTCCCCATCCCTCTGGGAGTGGGGGGAGCAAGAGGGGGGGAATGAGCAAGTGGCTGCATGGTTCTGGGTTGCCAGCTGAGCTTAAACCACTACGGTTCTTTTTGATGCCCCACTTGGGGCACGATGGATTGAGATAATGACAAGTTTGAGCAGAGTGTGTCTAATTGTATTTGTAATAAGTGAGGTGTCCCTGCCCATGGCAGGGGGGTTGTAACTAGATGATCTTGAGGTCCTTTCCAATCCTAACTATTCTATGATTCTATGATCACAATGCTGATTTATTGGATCTCAAAGTTGTTGCTCTTGATCTCGGAGTTTCAGCTTGTCATGCCTTATTTACAGCTGGTATTTGCTGTGTTAGTGTTTATCGGCCGGGGGCCTTGGACTAAGGTTCTTGTTTCACTGTACATTATGGTAATGACTTGTAATGCAATAGACTCATTGATCATGAAACTGATCTGTCTTGCGTTCCCAGTGTGATCACAACCTCTATACTTTAGGAGGTATATAATGGAAGTGTTTAGCAACTACACATCTTTTTTTTCCTCCTAGGGTGGTCAACGTATGAAGGAGACATTCCTTTATAATCCTAGCTCCCCAGCCAAAACATTTACAGCATCATTTGAGAGTTCCGAGGGTTTTGAATGGCCTTTGGGTACCCTTGAGACCTGTCTGCTGACTGTGATGGGGATCACCATGTTGTCACGCATGCACAGTGTGTTTTATCCATGACCATTCCGTCTGATCTCGAAAGCTAAGCAGAGCCGGATATAGGTCTTGTCTAGGGTTAGACGACTACAGAGGAGGATCAATAGATTTTCCCTGATGCTGTACAGTCATAAGTGGCAGGGTGTGTGGGATAGTATGGACAAGTCTGCTGCCTAACTGGGGCTCGGATTACAGATGTTAAAAAGAAACTCTCTGATCTGGTGCAGCCCTCTGACTACTATTCGCTGATGGTTTTTCAGGTTGGCAGTGATGAAATTATTACAAGGAGGGCAAGGGCAGTGAAGAGAGAATTCAGGGCCCCGGGACGGCTGGTTAGAGGGTCTGGAGCGCAAGTGCCGTTTGCCTCCATACCTGTTACAAGCAAGGATGAAGAGATAAATAGGAAGAGTCTGCAGATTAATGTATGGCTACGTGACTGGTGCCAAAGGCAGGGTTTTGGGTTTTTCAGTCATGGGCTGCTATATGAGACACCTGGTTTGCTGGTGGCAGGTGGGATACACCAGTCCCAGAGGGGGAAAAGGGTTTTGGGGCAGGGCTTAGCAGGCCTTATTGACAGGGCTTTAAACTAGATATGAAGGGGGGAGGGGATTTAACTGAGCCTGTTAGGGACAAGCCCAAGAGAAACATGCTAGGGCTTGAAGGATGGCGGGCTAGGGAGGACTATCAATCTATTGTTCATTTGTGGGAAAGGATAGTTTAGACCTTGTCCCACAGGGGAAAAAGGGTGCTAGGACAAGAGTTAGCAGAGCTCACTCACAGAGCTTCAGGTTAGATTCAAAGTGCAAGTGGGTCTTAGCTGAAGTAGTGGGGCATTGTTCTACTATTAATGAAGACCAGAAGGCCTCCTGCATCTCGAGAGTGCCATCAGCGTGCTCTGCTCGCTCCCTGAAATATCTTTACACCAATGCACGCAGCATGGGAAATAAATAGGAGGACTTAGAAGTCTGTGTGCGGTCTAAAGGTTGAGATCTAGTGGCAATTACAGAGACATGGTAGGACAGCTCACACGACTGGAATGTGGTCATGGATGGCTATGTCCTTTTTAGGAAAGATAGGTCAGCAAAGCGAGGTGGTGGAGTTGCTCTTTATGTGAGAGAGCGACTAGAATGTATTGAGTTCTGTCCAGGGGCAGATGAGGAGAAAGTGGAATGTCTGTGGGTACGAATTAAGGCACAGACTGGTACGTGTGATACAGTTGTGGGGGTCTGTTATAGACCTCCTGATCAGGATGAAGGAGTTAATGAGGCTTTCTACAGGCAACTGAAAGCAGCCTCGTGACTACATGCCTTAGTCCTCATGGGGGATTTTAACTACCCTGATATTTGCTGGAAGATTCACACAATCGATCATTCACAGTCTAGGAGGTTCCTCCAGTGCATTGACGATAACTTCTTAATGCAAATGGTGGACAAACCAACTAGGAGAGGAGCGCTGCTAGATTTAATACTCAACAACAAGGAGGGTTGGGTTGAAGTGATGATGGTCAATGGCAGCCTCGGCTGCAGTGACCATGCGATGGTGGAGTTTAGGATCCTATGTGGGAGGAATAGAATACCTAGCAAGGCCACAGTTCTGGATTTCCGAAGGGCCAACTTTGGCCTCTTCAATCAATTGCTAAGGGAAGTCTCATGGGAAAGGGTACTATGTGGTAAAGGGGCTCATGATATTTGGTCAGCATTCAAGGACTACTTCTTCCAAGCTCAGGATCAGAGCGTCCCAGTGGGTAGGAAATCAAGTAAGGGATCTATGAGACCAGCGTGGTTAAACAAGGAGCTGCTGGGCAAACTCAAGTGGAAATGGAGATTATGAAAAGAGGGGCTGACCACTTGGGAGGAATATAGGACAGTTGTTAGAGGATGTAGGGAGGCAATTAGGACAGCTAAGGCCTCCTTGGAACTTAGTCTTGCTAGTCGGGTTAAGGACAATAGAAAGGGCTTCTTCAAATATATAGCGAATAAAACTAACACAAGAGGCAATACTGGCCCACTGCTGAACAAGGTGGGTGCCCTGGAGACAGAGGATATAAAGAAGGCAGGGGTGCTGAATGCCATGTTTGCCTCTATCTTTACTCCTGCAGACTCTCCCTGGGGGCCCCAGATTCCTATAGCCCCAGAAGAAGTCAGGACAAAGGAGGAGTTTGCTTTGGTAGATGAGGATTGGGTTAGGGACCAGCTATGCAATCTGGACATCTATAAGTTGATGGGTCTGGATGGAATACACCCACGGGTGCTGAGGGAGCTGGCGGAGGTCATTGCTAGGCCACTCTCCATCATCTTCGGTAAGTTGTGAGAAACGGGAGAGGTGCCTGAGGATTGGAGGAAGGCAAATGTCACGCCAGTCTATAAGAAGGGCAGGAAGGAGGACCCGGGTAATTATAGACTGGTCAGCCTTATCTACGTCCCTGGAAAGGTGATGGAACAACTTATTCTTGACTCCATCTCTAGGCATATCAAGGATGAGGGGGTCGTTAAGAACAGCCAACATGGTTTTATGAGGGGGAAGTCATGTTTGACCAATCTTATAGCCTTCTATGAGGAAGTGACTAGGTGGAGGGATGATGGTAGAGCAGTAGATGTGGTTTTTCTTGATTTCAGTAAGGCATTTGATGCTGTCTCCCGCAGCATCCTCAGAGATAAGCTAAGGAAGTGTGGGCTTGACGATCAGGTAGTGAGGTGCATCAAGAACTGGTTGAAAGGAAGAAGGCAGAGAGTTGTAGTCAATGGGGCAGAATCTCGCTGGAGGTCTGTGACTAGTGGAGTCCCTCAGGGGTCGGTGCTGGGACCAGTGCTGTTTAATATTTTCATCAACAACCTGGATGAGGTAAATGAGTGTACCCTCAGCAAGTTCTCTGATGACACTAAATTAAGAGGAGTGGCTGACACACCTGATTCGGAGAAAACTCCAGGAACAAACTCGCCAACAAAGTTTTCAAGTTGACAAGCAGGTATTCCTTATTCCGGCGCCGAGAGACACGGGGGATCTCTCCACCTAGCGTGTGTCTCCCTTATTGCTACACAAGCCATCCTTATATAGCCCTTGGGCACACATACATATTCATGAGGTTACGTATGGATTACATCATTTTCCAGAAAGCTCCCCGCATGCATACATAATTGTGGTGGTGTTCTCTGAGGGACGTTTACTTCTTCCAGCGATCTTCATCACTCTTGGCAGCCTCTGAAGCATGTGCAGTAGCTGTTTACACCAGTTTAGTTGGTTCTTTAGCACCAGATACATAATAATCCCCTTGTCCACCTACTTATCAGTTAGTTTACCCATAGCCCATCCTGGACACCTGCTATTCCCAGATACTCCCTATCCCCACATCCTGTTTTTCTAGACTGTTTTTCTTAAAACTACCTCAACTAGAACGATTTATCTTGTGCCAGTATGTTCTCTATCTGTACTCTAGTTTTTCTTCTATGTACTAAGCACCTCAGTAACTTTCCACTGCTACTGTTACAAAGGCATCGAACTTAACATTACTTACAACTAATTTTAAAGGTTTATATATTCCATTTTGTGATTTTATGTTCCCCTTGTTTCACACCAAAAGGCTGTGTTGCCATTCTGTGAGACCTGGACAGGCTGGAGAGTTGGGCGGGGAGAAACTTGATGAAATTCAACAAGGGCAAGTGTAGAGTCTTGCATCTAGGGAAGGACAACCCCATGTACCAGTACAGGTTGGGGCCAGCAATGTGCCCTTGTGGCCAAGAAGGCAAATAGCACCCTAGGGTGCATTAGAAAGGCTGTGGTTAGTAGGTCAAGAGAGGTTCTCCTCCCCCTCTACTCTGCCTTGGTGAGCCGCATCTGGAATATTGCGTCCAGTTCTGGGCCCCTCAGTTCAAGAAGGACAGGGAATTGCTTGAAAGAGCCCACCACAGAGCCACAAAGATGGTTAAGGGAGTGGAACATCTCCCTTATGAGGAGAGGCTGAGGGAGCTGGGTCTCTTTAGCTTGGAGAAGAGGAGACTGAGGGGTGACCTCATCAGTGTTTACAAACATGTAAAGGGTGGGTGTCAGGATGATGGAGCTAGGCTTTTTTCAGTGATATCCAGTGGGAGGACAAGGGGCAATGGGTGTAAACTGGAACATAGAAGGTTCCATGTGAACATCAGGAAGAACTTCTTTACTGTGAGAGTGACAGAGCACTGGAACAGGTTGCCCAGGGGGGTTGTGGAGTCTCCTGCATTGGAGATATTCAAGGCCCGCCTGGACAAGCTCCTGTGTGATGTACTCTAAGTTACCCTGCTCTTGCAGGGGAGTTGGACTAGATGATCTTTCGAGGTCCCTTCCAACCCTTGGGATCCTGTGATTCTGTGACACGTATCTAAACCAGTAGGCCCCTCCAGTGCTTTGGAACTCCACCTCTGAACAATTGTAAAAATCAGAAAAATTAGTAAAACACTTAAAGGAGGTATGTTGTCATCCTGGTCATACCAGAGAGTGACAAATCATGGCAATGTGCTGAGGCTGATCCTATGCTTACAGAGCCCTATTCAACACTATTCAGCACCATCAAAGGGAAAAATATGTCTCTGGATCTGATGGCAAAGCAACAGATAAAGCAGCTGATCCAACTCCAAATACAGCAGATACACCAACCCTGGTGATAAGTACACCAGCTACTCAAACTCTGACTGCAACAGATAACACAGCTACTCCAACTCCAAGTATAGCAATGTCTCCACCAACTGAAAAGAAAGAAACACAGGCTTTCTTGGGTTTTGTGGGGTTCTGGAGAATGCACATCCCAAATTACAGCTTGATTGTAAGCCCTCTCTATCATGTGACCTGGAAGAAGAGTGATTTCAAATGGGGCCCTGAGCAACAACAAGCCTTTGAGCAAATTAAAGGAGAGATAGTTCATGCAGTAGCCCTTGGACCAGTCCGGACCAGGCCAGATGTAAAATATGTACTCTACACCGCAGCTGGAGAGAATGGTCCTACCTGGAGCCTCTGTCAGAAAGCTCCAGGAGAGACTCAAGGTTGACCCCTCAGCTTTTGGAGTTGGGGATACAGAGGATCAGAGGCCAGCTATACTCTCATTGAAAAAGGGATACTGGCAGACTATTAAGGGGTGCTACATGGAGTAAGTGGGCTGCATTAATTGCACAGTGAGCTAGAATAGGAAATTCCAGTCATCCAGGAATTCTAGAAGTCATCGTGGACTGGCCAGAGGGCAAAGATTTTGGAATGTCACCAGAGAAGGAGGTGATATGTGTTGAAGAGGCCTCACCATATAATGAACTGATAGAAAATGAAAAGCAATACGTCTTTTTTACTGATTGGTCTTGCCATATTGTGGGAAAGCATCGGAGATGGAAGGCAGCTGTATGGAGTTCCCTGTGACAAGGGGACTGCTGAAGAAGAGGATGAATCGAGTCAGTTTGCTGAGGTGAAAGCCATCCAGCTGGCCCTGGACATTTCTGAATGAGAAAAGTGGCCAGTACTTTATACTGACTCATGGATGGTGGCAAATGCCCTGTGGGGGTGGTTACAGCAATGGAAGGTGAGCAATTGACAACACAGAGGTAAATCCATCTGGGCTGCTACACTGTAGCGCAGCCTGGGTTCAGAACCTGGTGGTGAAGGTACGCCATGTAGATGCTCATGTACCCATGAGTCGGGCCATTGAGGAACACCACAACAACCAACAAGTGGATAAAGCTGCTAAGATTGAAGTGGCTCAGATGGACTTAGATTGGCAACATAAGGGTGAATTATTTTTGGCCCACTGGGCCCATGACACTTTAGGCCATCAGGGCAGAGATGCAAAATATAGATGGGCTCATGATCGAGAAGGGGACTTAACCATGGATGCTGTTGCCCAGGTTCATGAATGTGAAACATGCTGCAATTAAGCAAGCCAAATGCTTAAAGACTCTTTGGTATAGAGGACTGTGGCTAAAGTAAAAATATGAAGAGGCCTGGCAGATTGACTGTATCACACTCCCACCAATCTGCCAAGGCAAGTGCCATGTGCTTACCATGGTGGAAGCAACCACTATCTGCTGGAAACATACCCTGTGCCTCACGCCACTGCCCAGAACACTCTCCTGGGCCTTGAGAAACAGATTTTGTGGCGACATGGCACCCCAGAGAGAACTGAGTCAGACAATGGGACTCATTTCCGGAACAACCTTATAGACGTTTGGGTCAAAGAGCATGGCACTGAGTATATCACATCCCCTACCATGCATCAGCCTCTGGGAAAATCAAACCGTACAATGGGCTGTTAAAAACTACACTGAGAGCAGTGGGTGGTGGGACTTTCAAACAGTGGGATTGATTGATGGCTTGGCTTCGCGAGTGAAGATTTGGGAAGGGCTTTAACCACTCTTACTACAAGCACGATAACCAAGGGCATGTGGGATACGCAAATCTGATTGGAAAGGGTGCATAGGCAATCAGGAAGCGTCCGACCAGGACTGTCATCTCCAGAGAAATATCAAGCTACCCATGTGCTGGTCCACCCACATGCAAGGTTGGATCTGCAGCTTCCCATGCCCCTAGTCACCTACCATTTCGACCCTTGCCTATTCATGTAGACGAGTGAGAATAAGCCCTTCCAGCGTGCACACTGGATTTTTTCAGGTGAGGTGCGGCTTGCGCAGAACTGGCTTCACCCTTTACACCTGAGGTTTAACTGCCACAGCCTAGCTAGCTAGGATGGTGACAGCAAAGTCTGCAGGTCGTAGGTTTTGTAAGAGTGTCCTTCTCTTAGATGGAAGACTATACAAGGCTAGATGGGGTCCATCAGCCCAGGTTTGAAGATAGGAGTTTTCCTTCTCCTATGAGGAAGGCCTGTCTTCGCTGACAAAGATTCAGGAAGGGCTTTAACCCACACATTCTGAACAAGAGTGTCATTTCCTGGGTCAATCTCAAGCATCTAGGTGGGATTCTGACTTAGAGGCGTTCAGTCATAAGCCCACAGATGGTAGCCACATGCCAGGGGCTCCTCAGCAAAGCTCACGCACCAGAGGTCTGATCCTGCGGTTCCTCTCATACTGAGCAGGATTACTATTGCAACACATTACCAAAAGCAGGCTGGTTGGTCAACACCAGAGGATCTGCCAACAGGGCTGGACCAGCCAAGTCAGAATTTTTACATACTGTAGAGGTGGATAAAGTTCCTGTGGTGCACATAAAGAATTTGCTGGGGTAGACTGTCTGGGTTATTCCTGCTCCAGGTAAAGGCAAATCCACTCATGGGATTGCTTTTGCTCAGGGACCCGGATATACTTGGTGGGTTGTGGGTGGTGCGAGAGTCAGACACAGACACTCATGGAGTTATGGTGAATGCTCTGATTTACTAAATATTCATAGCGTTTTTTTATAGTTTCATAGATTAGTAACACAAAACCACAAACTGTCAACAGTTAGTTTGATTGGTCAGATAAAATGTCCACACGAAGCGGCTGCATAGTTGATTGGAGAACGGCTTCTAATCATGTCCCTTTTTGTCAAGCCTTGTGGTTCCTGTCGTCAGGCCTTGCGGTTTCTGCTTAGCTAATTCCTTGCTCCACCATTTTCAGTTCCCGTTCTGTTTTCCTCCAGACACGACGGAATATAACATCTGTTCTCGTTGCAAAACTAACCTTCCTCAGTAGCCTCATGACCCTTGCTGTACATTTCCATTAATAACCCGTGGCAATTCTCTAATAAAAAATCCTCCACCCCATGACCATTTTCTAACAGAAAATCCTCCACAGTGGGTAATATGGCAAGATGGAGAAGTCCGATGTGTACCTCAAAGGGATTTGATTTTAGGGGAAAACAGCCAATGAACTTAATTATATGCTGTTGCCTGCTATGTAGCACTTTCATAGCCCATCAGCTAGATGTTTTAAGGTCACCAGTGACTGGCCCTGACTTCCATCTGACAATCATCCCAACAAAGAACGAACTTTGATGAAACCAGAAAAGTTCTGCAGTGTCATCAGCAGGCAACAATCCAACACTGCACACCATCTCTCCTGCTCTGAAAGACTGTTGCAAGAGATGGAGCCTGACATCATGGACCAGATGAACTCAGCAGTTTCATAGAGATTGTTCCATGCACTAAGGAATGATATCTGTGTGTGTGTGTATGTATATATATATATGAGACAATAGTGATGGTACATTGAAAAATGTGGGATCTGAGCATGATGTGAATGGTATGGAATAAGGTGTGAATACTGTCCTGGGTTCAGCAGTAGCAGTCATTTTTCTCCTTCTTAGTAGCTGGTGCAGTGCTGTGTTTTTGACTTTCAGCCTGGGAACAGCGCTGATAACACCAGTGCTTTTAGTTGTTACTCAGTAATGTTTACTCTGACCAAGGACTTTCGGAGGCTCATGCTCTGCCAGGGAGGAGGGGAAGCCAGGCGGAAGCAGAGACAGGACACCTGACCCAAACTAGCCGAAGAGGTATTCCATACCACAGAACATCATGCCAAGTATATAAAGTGGGGGGAGTTACCCAGAAGGCCCAGATTGCTGCTCGGGTCGGGCTGGGTATTGGTCTTCATATGGTGAGCAATTGTATTTTCTCCCCTTGTTATATCCCTTACCATTATTATTACTGATGGTGGTAGTAGTGGGTTTGTATTATACCATAGTTATTTGGACTGTTCTTATCTCAACCCACGGGAGTTGCATTTTTTCAATTCATATGCATGTACATAAGTACGTTCAGTTTCTGCTAGGAGAGAATGTCTCCTAAATAGTTCCATGAAGCTGTCAGTGTTTTTGCAATAGGGTGATTATAGCCTATCATCTTCTTGTTAATAATCACAGGAATGACAGACAATTTGCCACAGCCCTTCAATCCAGCCTGCACACTGATTTGGAGAAAACTCCAGGAACAAACTCGCCAACAAAGTTTTAAAGCTGACAAGCAGGTATTCTTCATTGTGGTGCCAGAAGACAGGGGGATAACTCCTCCTAATGTGTGTCTCTCTATTGCTACACAAGCCGTCCTTATAAAGTCCCTGGGCACACATACATATTCATGAGGCTACGTATGGATTATGTTATTTTCCAGGAAGTTCCCTGCATGTGTACAAAAATGTGGTGGTGGTCTCTGAGGGTCATTTACTTTTCCAACAATCTTCATCACTTCTGGCAGCCTTTGAAGCACACGCAGTAGATGCTTATACAAGTTGAATTGGTTCTTTAGCACCAGAGACATAATAACCCTTCTATCCTCCGACTTATCAGTTAGTTTAACTGTAACACATCTTAGACACTTGCCATTCAAAGATACTCCTTATCCCTGTGTCCTGTTATTCTAGACTGTTTTCCTTAAAACTACATCAACTATAACAATTTATCTTGTGACTAGTGGAATCCGTCAGGGGGCGGTGCTCGGACCAGTGCTGTTTAATATTTTCATCAACGACCTAGATGAGGGAACTTAGTGTACCCTCAGCAAGTTCTCTGATGACACTTAATTGGGAGGAGTGGCTGACACACCAAAAGGCTGTGTTGCCATTCAGTGAAACCTGGACAGGCTGGAGAGTTGGGTAGGGAGAAACTTGATGAAATTCAACAAGGGCAAGTGTAGAGACGTGCATCTGGGGAAGAACAACCCCATGTACCAGTAAAGGTTGGGGGTTGACCTGCTGGAAAGGAGTGAAGGGGAAAGGGACCTGGGGGTCCTGGTGGATAGGAGGATGACCATGAGCCAGCAATGTGCCCTTGTGGCCAAGAAGGCCAATAGCACCCTAGGGTGCATTAGAAAGGCTGTGGTTAGTAGGTCAAGAGAGGTTCTCCTCCCCCTCTACTCTGCCTTGGTGAGGCCGCATCTGGAATATTGCATCCAGTTCTGGGCCCCTCAGTTCAAGAAGGACAGGGAATTGCTTGAAAGAGTCCAGCGCAGAGCCACAAAGATGATGAAGGGAGTGGAACATCTCCCTTATGAGGAGAGGCTGAGGGAGCTGGGTCTCTTTAGCTTGGAGAAGAGGAGACTGAGGGGTGACCTCATCAGTGTTTACAAATATGTAAAGGGTGGGTGTCAGGATGATGGAGCTAGGCTTTTTTCAGTGATATCCAGTGGGAGGACAAGGGGCAATGGGTGTAAACTGGAGCATAGGAGGTTCCACGTTAACATCAGGAAGAACTTCTCTTACTGTGAGAGTGACAGAGCACTGGAACAGGTTGCCCAGGGGGGTAGTGGAGTCTCCTACTTTGGAGGTATTCAAGGCCCACCTGAACAAGTTCCTGTGTGATGTACTCTAAGTTATCCTGCTCTTGCAGGGGGGTTGGAATAGATGATCTTTCGAGGTCCCTTCCAACCCTTGGGATTCTGTGATTCTTTGATCTTCCTTGTAGGGTTATTTGGAGACAACTCTAGGAACAAACTTGACAACAAAGTTTTCAAGATGACAAGCAGGTATTCTTTATTGCGGCGCCAGGAGACAGGGGGGATAACTCCTCCTAACCTGTGTCTCTCTATTGTTACATAAGCCATCCTTATATAATCCCTGGGCATACATACATATTCATGAGGCTACGTATGGATTACGTTATTTTCCACAAAGCTCCCCACATGTGTACGTAATTGTGGTGGTGGTCTCTGAGGGTCGTTTACTTCTTCCAACGATCTTCATCACTCTTGGCAGCCTCTGAAGCATGCGCACACACTTCTCACTGTCTTGAGGACCTCAAATTCGACCATCTCGTGATCACTGCATCCAAGACTTCCCTGGAGAGTCACATTTCCAACGAACCCTTCCCTGTTGGGGAGCTTGAGGTCAAGCAGGGCACCTCTCCTCGTCGGCTCCTTTATTGCTTGCAGAAGGGAGTTGTCTTCCACACAATCGAGAAACCTCCTGGATTGCTTGCGCCGGGCCGTACCGTCGCCCCAACAGATGTCAGGGTGGTTGAAGTCCCCCATGAGAACAAGGGCCTGCGAGTGTGAGGCTTTTCCTGTTTGTCTGTAGAGTTCTTCATCCACAGGTTCCTCTTGATCAGGCGGTCTGTAACATATCCCCACAGTAATGTGTCCCGTCACCGATTTCCCCTTAACCCTGACCCACAAACTTTCTGTTAACTGATCACCTGTCCCCAGACAGAGTCCCATACTCTCTAGCCTATCCCTAACATAAAGGGCAACTCCCCCTCCCCTCCTACCGGGCCTGTCTTTTCTAAAAAGCCTATAACCTTCCATTCCAACACTCCAGTCAAATGAGCCATCCCACTATGCTTCGGTGATGCCTATTATATCATAGCCCCGTAGATGTGCCCACATCTCTAATTCCTCTTGTTTATTCCCCATGCTACGGGTGTTTGTATAGAGGCATCTGATCTGAGCTCCAAATGAAGCAAGCTCAGTGTCTGGAGCGGCTAGAATATTACTACATTGCTCAGACTATTTATTATAGGTGCTGGCAACTTACTGGGTGTGTTGGGATGGAATGATGCTCCCCTCCCCCAACACAACTAGTTTAAAGCATCCTTGACAAGTCTGCAAAGCCTCTCAGCAAAGCCACTCTTCCCTTTCTTTATCACAGCAGTTTCACCACAACCCTGTAGGCCTGGACTTGTGCAAAGCGTTCGACACTGTCCCACATGACATCCCTGTCTCTAAATTGGAGTGTCATCAATTTGATAGGTGGACCACTCGGTGGATAAAGAACTGGCTGGATGGTCGCACTCAAGGAGTTGTGGTCAATGGTTCAATATCCGGTTGGAGATCAGTAACAAGTGGTGTCCCTCAGGGATCGGTGTTGGGACCGGTCTTGTCTGCACCATCCAGTCATTCCCAGTAATGTCCAGAGCTCCTTGCCGGTTGACGGTCATGGAATCTGACAGATGGCTTCTTTTCTAGCAGCTCCAGATTCTCTTTGTCCTTCTGTTATTTCATATCCTAGGTAGGAAACCAGGGTTTGGATTAGTTGGGCCTTTTGTTTGGATACCCGATAACCGTTCAGCCCCAGAAAAGTTAGTAATTCCACTGTCCACTGAATACATTTTTCCTCTGTTTCTGTAGCAATAGGTCATCCACATATTGTAACAGAGTCCCCACCTAGTATTCTAGTTCTCTTGCTGATTTCCAGAAATTGCTTGACTGTTGTAAACCCTTTAGGTAATACCGTCCAAGTTAATTGAGTTTCCCTTACTGTGTCAGTATTTTCCCATTCAAAAGGAAATAAATGTTGGCTTTCTTTGGCCAATGGTAAGCAAAATAAAGCATCCTTTGAGTCCAAGATGGCAAACCATTTCTGATTATTATTCAATTTAGTCAATAAATCATACAAATTAGCTACTACTGAATGAATATCCTCTGCAATTTTGTTGACTGCTCTGAGATCTTGAACCAATCTGCAACTTTTATCATCCTATTTCTTTACTGTCCAGAATATTATATTCCAATTCACATTCAATTAATAATATATATTTTAAAATGTATCAATGACTTTTTTTTCCCTTTGATCTTCTAATTTTAAGGGATATTGTTTTATTCTAATTGGGCAGGCCCCCCTTTTTATTTCCACTTTAACAGGCAAAACATTTTTCACCTTACCTGGAACTTCAGATGCCCATACTCCCAGATATACCTGATTAAGGATTTCTTCTATTTCAGGGAGGTCCTCCTGTTTGCTTTTCTGTTGAATTAAAGATAAACGCAAAACTGCAATTAACTGTTTTTAACTCTAAATTCCGTTTTGCCTTCTTTAAATGTTGCTTCTACCCAAATAAAGATTTTAGGGAATTTGGCATACATAAAAATGTACGCATTCCTATTTGTTTTCCCAATTTGTCCTTTAAGGGTTTCAGAAAGAATGCCTCGGGTAGTTTTTTGTGGGTTTTTTTTTCCTCTTTTTCTTGGTGGCCAGTAGCTCCCACATCTCTAACAAATTCTTTTCTCTCAGATTTAACACCGAATAAGTTGCTCCTCTATCCACTAAAATTCCACTTTATTTCCTCTAGTCCCTAATTTTAATTTAACCAGTGGATCTGCTAGGGTAGATTCCTCAGGTCCCTGTCAGCGTAGTTCCAATACAGTCACCGGAGCCACATCACAGCACTCCCCCCCCCCCCAGTTTCAAAGCAACCACCGAAGCCATGGCTATAGCACGACCCAGCTTTTTCTTTTCTACCTGTTCCCGATTCCTATATGCTCTCCATGCTTCCTCCTGTCTACATTTATTCAACAACCCCTCAGTCCCATCTGTGAACATGTCTGTTCCCACTTTCCATTTTGTGATTTTGTGTTCCCCTTGTTTCAAGGGAGACCTTTCACAGCTGTCAAGAGCCTCCTCCAGAGGCTGAGGATTTGTTTCTCTTTGAGAATTACTTTGTCAGTTCCCCCTTCTCTAGCAAGTGATCCCAGCTTTTTGGCTTCCCTACCCTCTTATTCAAAACTGCAGGCCCCATTGTCCCAGCATTGGAGCATCCAGGTGATGATGTGCTCACCTGGACGATGACTGAAATTTTTTCACATATCCTGCAGCTCAGTGAAGGACGGGGGTCAAGAAGTTGCCTCTTGTTCTGCATCTTCCTCTGTTTCTTGTACTGGTTCCTCTAGTTCTGGTGTTGCCCCTCTAGTTCTTGTATTAGCCCTTCTTCATCTTCATTTGCTAAATGAATTGGTTTTTGTTTCCATTTCCTCTTCCTTATAGGGGCAACTGATGGAGGCACAGACTGGTCCTTTGGTTCAGCTTCAGTGCCTGCTACTGGGATTGTTGTAGCAGCAGTGTCTTTCACTGGGGTTGGAGTGGCTGCAGTGTCTGTTGTCGGATTAGCTGCTATGCTTGTTGCTGGGTTTGGGATATCTGCTGTGCTCATTGTTGGGGATGGAGTAGCCATGGTGTCTGTTGCTTTGCCATCAGATCCAGAGACATCCTTTTCCCCTCATGGGTACTGGATAGTGTTGAGCAGGGCTTGCTAGGCATGGACCAGGCCCCAGCATGTTGCAGCAATTTGTGCCTCTCTGGTATTGCGAGGACAACTGTACACCTTTTCTAGGTGTTTTACTAGTTTTTCCGGATTCCGGTCTTGCTCAGGGTGAAGTTCCAAAGCACTAGAGGAGCCCACTGGACTAGGTACTTGCCCATACTATCCCACACACCCTGCCACTCATAACTATCCAGCCTCATGGAAGATCTTTTAGTGGTATTCTTGGATAGTTGTTTAATCTTAAACGAGACCTGAACCATATGCAGCACCATATGCAGCAGAAACTTAGTTTGTGATAATTGGAGGACCATCAGGACTATTGCTAAAAGACAGAACCTGGGATGAAGTCCCCCACTCCTCAAGACTCAACCCTCACCCACTGATGCATGCTGAGACATCAGATGTGAATATTTCACTGACTCAAGGGGAATTTTTAACAGGCAGGTTTTTATCTGTCTTTATATATGTGTACATGTGTGTGTGCATAGATTGTTATAGCAATTGTAGTAAATTCTATTGACTCATTTTATAGGATCTACCTTAAAACTGCAAACTGCTGATAACTGACATTTGCAACCCTTCAGATGAATACTGTTGACCAAGTCTGAGACTGAATAGATCCAACCGCACCTATATTGCAGATTATCTTAAGTTTTACTGAATCTTTCTATATTTGTGTTAGATTGTGAAACAGTTAACTATAGGAACATCTTGATTTAAGAAGTTAGCCTCTATATTAGCACAGGTTGTTGTGTTACTTGAAATTAAACACTGTGTTACTTGAAGCCCCTGTTCACTGTGATATGCTAGCCTTAGTCTTTACTCTCTAGAGCATAACCAAAGCACCTAGGGTCTATTGTATATAGGATGAATTATTTGACAACCTGGCAAGGTAGAAATCTAGCCAGCCAACTTGGCAACAAAACTTACTTTTAAGGTGACCTGAAGTAAACTACCTTCATTATATAATATAAAACACATTCACAGATCAATAAGACCCTTGCCCAAGTGAAGACCCTTCCCCTGTGCAAGTGTAGTGGCAGAAGAGAATGACACTGGAGATATATAATTGCATGCAAATCACTAACCAATCATTGTAACTGGGAGTGTACTATCTTGTAATTTTTGTGTATAAATGTAATGATGAAATAGGCATTGGGTGTGTTTGATTTGTGGAAATTCTGCCTAGCACCCAGCGCTGCAATAAAGAAGTGCCTGCTTCTTAATGCCACATTAATTGGTGTTAAGTTTTATTCTCCTAACTTTAGGTGACATTATTAAATCATAAAAATGATTGGTTGTTCTTGTTTCACCTTAATTCAGTACAAGGGTATCACAACTTTGGTCATTGGTCCCAAGGGGAGGGATGTCATCCTAAACAACAAATTCCTTTAGACACAAACTGTTCAATAAGACAAAGACTAGATCCAGCCACACCTAGGCTCTGCCAGGAGTTTAGTGAAACAAAAAAATACAAACTGAAGTATAATCTTTTGTAAATAAGTAAAATCAGTTCTGCTTTGTAGTTAAGTAACGTTGAACTACCCCCCCATGTCTCCTGGCACCCCAATAAATAATACCTGCTTGTCAACTTTGTTGGTGAGTTCTTGGACTTTTTCTACAAATCATTAGAAAGTAAAGGTGTCTATTCTGAACCTCATGACACAGCAGGAGGGTCTCCCTTTCTCTTTGTGCCTTCAGTCTCTGTATCAGTCACCTTCAGCTGAATCATAGAATCATAGAATAGTTAGGATTGGAAAGGACCTCAAGGTCATCCAGTTCCAAACCCCCTGCCGTGGGCAGGGACATCTCACAATAAACCATGTCACTCAAGGCTTCATCCAGCCTGTCCTTGAACACTGCACGGGATGAAGCATTTACAGCTTATCTGGGCAACCCATTCCGGTGCCTCACCACCCTAACAGTAAAGAATTTCTTACTTATATCCAATCTAAACTTCCCCTGTTTAGGTTTTAACCTGTTACCCCTTGTCCTATCACTACAGTCCCTAATGAAGAGTCTCTTCCCAGCATCCTTATAGTCCCCCTTCAGATACTGGAAGGCTGCTATGAGGTCTCCACGCAGCCTTCTCTTCTTCAGGCTGAACAGCCCCAACTCTCTCAGCCTGTCTTCATATGGGAGGTGCTCCAGTCCCCTGATCATCCTCGTGGCCCTCCTCTGGACTTGTTCTAACAGTTCCATGTCCTTTTTATGTTGAGGGGGTTGGACTAGATGATCTTTCGAGGTCCCTTCCAACCCTTGGGATTCTGTGATTCTGTGATACAAGAACTGTGCACAATATTCCGAGTGGGGTGTCACGAGAGCAGAGCAGAGCATAAGGATCACCTCTTTCGACCTGCTAGTTACGCTCCTTTTGATGCAGCCCAGGATATAGTTGGCTTACTGGGCTGCAAGCGCACACTGCCAGCTCATGTTCATTTTCTCAACGACCAACACTCCCAAGTCCTTCTCCACAGGGCTTCTTTGAATCTCTTCTCTGCCCAGCCTGTAGCTGTGCATGGGATTGCTCCAAATCAGGTGTAAGACCTTTCACTTCTCATGGTTAAACTTCATAAGGTTGGCATCAGCCCACCTCACAAGTGTGTCAAAGTCCCTCTGGATGGCATTCCTTCCCTCCAGCATATCAACCAAACCACACAGCTTGGTGTCATCAGCAAACTTGCTGAGGGCACACTCGATCCCACTGTCTATGTCACCAACAAAGATGTTGACCAAGACTGGTCCCATTTTACCTCTTTTTTTTTTATATGCTTCATCCATGTAATAAGTAATAGAATGAAACTTGCCACTGAATTATGTTAAGTAATGCCTTTATAAATCATATTAAAACTGCTGTTTCTAATACCTTTGATAGTCATTCTTTGAGCAACCCTAAAGCACTCATTTTGCGACACTGCCCCAACCCCAAGCATGTTGAGGATTCTTTTGCAGCCTTGTAAAGTAGTGGGCACCAAATCTGCCCTTGACTTTTGTTCAATTCCTTTCTGGAATTCACATTTAAACTTTAATTATTCATTTCATTCTCTCTTATTAAAGATTTTTTTTTACATTTTATACCTACACTGTTTTGAATATATACAGCTTTATACATACATGTTGTGGTTTAAGCCCCGCCAGTAACTCAGAACCATGCAGCCACTTGCTCACTCCCCTGCTTCTTCTCTGCGGCTCCTTGGAGTGATGGGGAAGAGAATCAAAAGAATGTTGAAACCAGGGGAACATAAAATCACAAAATGGAATTTATAAACCTTTAGAATTAGTTTCAAGCAATGTTAAGTTCAATGGCTTTGTAACAGTAGCAGTGGAAAATTACTGAGGTGCATAATACATAGAAAAAATAGAGTACAGATAGAGAACATACTGGCAAAAGATAAATCATTATAGTTGATGTGATCTTAAGAAAAACAGTCTAGAAAAACAGGACGCAGTGATAAGGAGTATCTGGGAATAGCAGGTGTCTAGGATAGGCTGTGGGTAAACTAACTGATAAGTAGGAGGATAGGAGGATTATTATGTCAGTGGTGCTAATGAACCAATTAAACTGGTATAAGCATCTACTGTGCGTGCTTCAAAGGCTGCCAGAAGTGATGAAGATTGTTGGAAGAAGTAAACGACCCTCAGAGACCACCACCACAATTCTGTACGCATGCGGGGAGCTTTCTGGAAAGTGATGTAATCCATACGTAGCCTCATGAATATGTATGTATGCCCAGGGACTATATAAGGATGGCTTGTGTAGCAATAGAGAGACACGTTAGGAGGAGTTATTCCCCGTGTCTCCCGGCGCCGCAATAAAGAATACCTGCTTGTCATCTTGAAAATTTTGTTGGCAAGTTTGTTCCTGGAGTTGTCTCCAAAGGAATTTGGTGACCCAGATGAGATCCTCTCTGCTTGGCTGCAGGACCCACTGAGGACAGGGCTCCCTAGGGCCCTCGGGAATTTTTCCCAGAGGGACCCCTCGACTCATTCGGATCGCTGCGGGAGCAGACAAGGACCATCTTCATAAAAGGTATTCTTTTCTTTTCTATAGTCTGTAAGGTGCAGGGGGCATCTTGCATAGAGACTACATTGGTAATTGGGTTGGTTTGGTAAACGTACGCAAGGTTTGGAAGCCTTCCGTAAATCGAGATGAGAAATCTCGTAGGTAAAGGCGTATACCCGGCTGCTAGCATCCGTTTGGTATACACCCACAGGAAGCAGGGGGCTTCTTGTGTTTTGGGTCCTGCAAGATGCAGGGGATGTCTTGTGGAAATGGTTTTGGATCTTCTTGTGGCTTGTTACATTAACAATTTTGGTCTTGTGATTTTGGTATTGGTGACAGGATGTTATAACGGTGTTATTAATTGTGGTTTGTTGGATAGAATTTTAGTCTCTGTCTCTGTTTCAAGTGCTGTAATTGTGTGGAGTGTGTCTGTGGGATCCCATGTGTGTGTGAGTGAGAGATTGATAATGGAAAATCAGCAGAGTGAAGAGATCATGCAAAAAGTCCTTTAGGGTGCATTTTGGCACACTGGGAAAAACTGGGAGGGTCTCCTGGGGGCTCGGTAAATAAGAAAATGTTGTCCAGCTGTTTTGAAAAATATTGTAACCGATGGTGGCCTTTGTATACTTTGGAAGATCAGGAAAAATGGCCTAAAAATGGAACCTGAACTATAATACGTTGTTACAATTAATGTTGTTTTGAGGCTGCAAGGAAAATGACATGCAGTAATGTATACCGATATGTTTTTCACTTTAAGAGACCATGTGGAGTGACAGAGGCAATGCAAAATGAATATAGCTCCTCCAGATCCCTTAATTTTGGCTTTGGAAAAGGACAGGGAAAACTGAAAGTTAAGATGGAGAGATGTTGTTCAGCCTGTGATACTGGGGAAAGATATTTAAAGTTAAAAAACAGTAATCAGGAAGATAGGCTGGAAAATTATCTATCACATGTACTTTCGGGAGGAGCAACCTTTGCATCTGTCCTATCTGATATTCATAAGGAGCAAGAGATTGCTGTCACTGGCACCAATCGGCAGATGCATATTCCGAGTTAAGAAAGGGTTAAACCAGCAGTGCTGTTGCAGAGGCATCTGCAGCCCCTGCAGAGCAGGGTGAGCAACTGTGAGGAAAAAAAAAATGGAAAACCAAGGGGGAAAGGAGGGGAGCTCGTGCAGCTCCTGTGTTTGAGCGTGGGATGGGGGCTGGTGCAGGCAAACAAGTGGGAACAGACATGTTCACAGACGGGACTGAGGGGTTGTTGAATAAATGTGGACAGGAGGAAGCCTGGAGAGCGTATAGGAATCGGGAACAGGTAGAAAAGAAAAAGCTGGGTCGTGCTATAGCCACGGCTGCGGTGGGGGGGGGGGAGAGTTCGGACCCTGAAAGTGAGACTGCCCGGGGGCGGGGGGCGGGGGGGGGGGGTTGCTCCAGCGACTGAATTTGAACTAGATTGACAGGGACCTGAGGAATCTACCCTAGCAGATCCACTGGTTAAATTAAAAGTAGGAACTAGAGGAATTAAAGTGGAATTTTAGTGGAGAGAGGAGCAACTTTTTCGGTGTTAAATCTGAGAGAAAAGAATTTGTTAGAGATGTGGGAGCTACTGGCCACCAAGAAAAAGAGGAAAAAAAAACCCCACAAAAAACTACCCGAGGCAATCTTTCTGAAACCCTTAAAGTACAAATTGGGAAAACAAATACGAATGCACAATTTTTTATGCATGCCAAATTCTCTAAAATCTTTATTTGGGTGAGAAGCAACATTTAAAGAAGGCAAAATGGAATTTAGAGTTAAAAACAATCAGTTAATTGCAGTTTTGAGTTTATCTTTAATTCAACAGAAAAGCAAACAGGAGGACCTCCCTGAAATAGAAGAAATCCTTAATCAGGTATATCTGGGAGTATGGGCATCTGAAGTTCCAGGTAAGGTGAAAAATATTTTGCCTGTTAAAGTGGAAATAAAAAGGGGGGCCTGCCCAATTAGAATAAAACAATATCCCTTAAAATTAGAAGATCAAAGGGAAAAAAAAGTCATTGATACATTTTAAAATATATATTATTAATTGAATGTGAATTGGAATATAATATTCTGGACAGTAAAGAAATAGGATGATAAAAGTTGCAGATTGGTTCAAGATCTCAGAGCAGTCAACAAAATTGCAGAGGATATTCATTCAGTAGTAGCTAATTTGTATGATTTATTGACTAAATTGAATAATAATCAGAAATGGTTTGCCATCTTGGACTCAAAGGATGCTTTATTTTGCTTACCATTGGCCAAAGAAAGCCAACATTTATTTCCTTTTGAATGGGAAAATACTGACACAGTAAGGGAAACTCAATTAACTTGGACGGTATTACCTAAAGGGTTTAAACCAGTCCAGCAATTTCTG
This sequence comes from Melopsittacus undulatus, assembly GCF_012275295.1. Taxonomy (NCBI): domain Eukaryota; kingdom Metazoa; phylum Chordata; class Aves; order Psittaciformes; family Psittaculidae; genus Melopsittacus; species Melopsittacus undulatus. Next base: position 1,961,669 of record NW_022993942.1, read on the forward strand.
GAAATCAGCAAGAGAACTAGAAGCATGGAAGCCACCTGCTCAGATGGGGACTCTGGTACAATATGTGGATGACCTATTAATTGCTACCGAAATAAAGGAAGAATGTATCCAGTGGACAGTGGAATTATTAACTTTTCTGGAACTGAACAGTTATTGGGTATCCAGACAAAAGGCCCAACTAATCCAAACCCTGGTTTCCTACCTAGGATATGAAATAACAGGAGGACAGAGAAAACTTCGAGCTCCTAGAAAAGAAGCCATCTGTCCGACTCCATGACCATCAACCGGCAAGGAGCTCCGGACATTCCTGGGAATGACTGGATGGTACAGACTTTGGATCCATGATTATGGTGTTCTGGTAAGACCACTATATGAACTGTTGAAGGGAAACCCTCCCTCTTTAGAATGGACTAATTCAGCAGAGGGGGATTTTAGAAATTTAAAAACAGAGCTAATGATAGCTGCAGCTCTATGACTTCCGGATGTAACTAAATTCTTTTGGCTATATTCCTATGAAGAACAGGGAATAGCTCTGGAGGTCCTTGCTCGAAAACTAGGACCCTACAGAAGGGCAGTGACGTTTTTCAAAACAGCTGGATGAAGCAAGCAAAGGATGGCCCAGATGCCTAAGGGCTGTGGTAGCAGTTGTCATGAATATTTAAGAAGCTTGCAAATTCACCTTGAGACAAAAATTACTGTGCTAATGTCCCATGTTGTATCAGCAGTCCTGGAACAGAAAGGAGCCCACTGGTTATCTCCTTCATGTTTTTTTTAATACCAGGCCACCCTTGTGGAACAAGATGATATAGAAAGTGTGGTCACTAACTTTGTCAATACAGCATTCCTTTGCTGGAACAATCGACAGAACCACTAACACAAGACTGCTTGGCCACCATAGAAACTGTATATTTGAGCCGACCAGACTTGAAAGAAAAACCTCTGGCAGATACTGATTCTTGGTTTACTGATGGTAGTAGCTTCATGAAAAATGGTAAAAGAAAGGCAGGATATGCCATTAACACCACTTCACAGGTAGCAGGGGCTAAACCTTTACCCTCAAATACCTCTGCCCAGAAGGCAGAAATAATAGCATTAATGAGAGCCCTGGAATTGGCTAAAGATAAAAGGATAAAAATTTGGACTGATTATGCACATGGTGCTATCTGGAAAGAATGAGGACTTTTGAACAAACATGCTGCAGAAATTCTACAATTACTGGAAGCTGTTCAGCTACCTGAAGAAGTAGCTATTATGTACTGTAAAGGACATTAACAAGGTGACTCTGATCAGAAAACTGGAAATAATTTGGCCAATTTTGAAGCCAAACGAGCAGTTGAAGAATCACAAATCATGTCCTTAATCCCTGATGGCAAATTAACAACTGAAAAAACTAAACCTAGTGTCATTTGTTCAGCAGTAGCTCATGCTCTGCCAGTGAGGAGGGAGAGATAGGGCGCCTGGTCTGGGCTAGTCGGGGAGGTATTCCATACCACAGCACGTCCTGCTTGGGGAGGGGACTGGAAGCTGTCCGGGAGGGAAGGAGTTAACATGCCGGGCTGAGCTCGGGGAGGCAATGGGAAGCTCTCTCTGGGGCTTCCGGCTGCTGGCCTCGTGGCGGCGGGTGGTATCGTATTCTCTCTCTCTGTTTGTCTCCTCTAACATTGATTTGTTATTGGTACCGGTAGTTACTTCTGTTATACCTTGATTGCTGGACTGATTTTACCTCGATCCGTGGGAGTTGTATCCCTCCGGCTCTCCTTCCCATCCCTCTGGGAGTGGGAAGGTAAGGGGGGGGGGAAGGGAAACAGAGGGGGAACTGTGCAGATTTAGTTTAAACCGTTTTTATCTCAATCCGTGGGGGCTACATTCTTTGGATTCTTCTTCCTAACTCTCCGGGAGTAGGGGGACTTGATTTAAACCACGACATTTTTGGCGCCCAACGTGGGGCCCGAGGGTTTGAGATAAGAACAGATCTGAGCGGATTTATAGTCATTTGTCACAATGCTGTTTTATTGGCTCTCACAGTTTTTTCTCTTGATCTCACGGTTTCAGGATTTTACCAATTACTTTTCATATATATTATCTGTGTTAGTGTTTATCAAGTATGGGGTTTGGGCTAAGGTTCTGGTCTCATTGTACTTTATGGTAATGACTTGTAATACAATAGAAACATTAATCATGAAACTGATTTGGTTTATGCTCCCGGTATGGTCACCAACTTTATATTTTGGGAGGTATATAATAGAAATGCTTGGGAATTTCACATCTTTTTTCTCCTTCTCGGGTGGTCAACCTGTGAAGGAGACATTCTTCTATCCTCCCTGTGTTTTCTCCAGATGGTCTACAACATCATTTGAGGGTTTTGAAGTTTTTGAATGGCCTTTTAATACTGTTGAGACTTGTATGCTGATTGCGATGGGGATCACCATAGTAGCACGCATACAGAGTGTGTTTTGCCCACAATTATTTCATCTGATTTCAAGAGTTAAGCGGAGTCAGGTCTGGTCCTGTGTTGGGGTTAAACGACGAAATAGGAGGACCAGGAGATCTTCCCAGAGGCTGGACAGTCATGAGTGGCAGGGTGTATGGGATAGTATGGGCAAGCATCTAGGTCAGTGGGCCCCTCCAGTACTTTGGAATTTTACTCCTGAACAAGTGAAGAATCCGGAAGAATTAGTAAAACAGCTAAATGAGGTGTGTTGTCGTCCTGGCCATACCAGAGATGGACAAATTACAGCAACGTGCTGGGGCTTGGCCTATGCTTATAGGGCCTCGATCGACATTATCCAACACCTTCAAAAGGAAAAAAATGCCCCTGGATCTGATAGCAACACAGAAGTCAGCGCAGCTGTTCCAATTCCAAGTACAGCAGCTACACCATCCCCAGCAGTAAGTACAGTTGCTACCCAAACTTCAGCTGCGACAGACAGTGCAGCTACCCCAGCAACAAGTACAGCAGCTATTCAAACCTTGACTGCGACAGACAGTGCAGCTGAACTACAGGACCAATTCGTACCAGTATCGGTTGCTCCTGTACACAAGAGAAAAACCAAAAGAGAGGCAAGAAGGACGAGGCAGGATGAAGAAACTATGCATCCACTACCTGGTCTAGTATCTGATCAGGGGTCATCATCACACGACGAAGAAGAAGAGGTGACTTCTCGATCTCGGACCTCAACTGAGCTGCGGAATATGCGAAAAGATTTCACCCGTCAACCAGGGGAGCACATCATCACCTGGTTGCTCCGGTGTTGGGATAATGGGGCCGATGGTCACGAACTAGCAGGTACAGAAGCCAAGCAGCTGGGATCACTTGCTAGAGAAGGGGGAATTGACAAAGCAATTGCAAGAGAGAAAAAGTCCCTCAGTCTTTGGAGGCGGCTTTTGGCAGATGTGAAAGAAAGGTTTCCATACAAGGATGATGTTATGAGTCGTTCGGCCAAGTGGACTACTATAGACAAAGGCATCCAGTCCCTGAGGGAATCAGCTATCGTAGAGATGATTTATCACATCAAGCCGAATAATGGGGATATACCCATAGACCCAGATGAAGTCGAATGCACACGACCCATGTGGCGAAAGCTTACGCGAAACGCACCGTCGTCATATGCCCATCCATTAGCAACGGTAACCTGGAATGACATAGCACCACTAACAGCGGATGAAATGTTTCATAAACTCCGAGAATTCGAAGACAATCTTACCCCTTCCATCATCTCAGCTGTGGAAAAAATGTCTCAGTATCTCAGACAGGATCTCAAACAGTTGAGGGATAATCTGTCTGATTTATCTAGCTCTTCACGTGTGCCAATACGTGTTTCAGCTATTAACAAAAGGCGTCCTATTGCTCGAGAGAGAAGATATATAAGATACACACCACGGGCCACCCTATGGTTTTACTTGCGGGATCACGGAGAAGACATGACAAAGTGGGATGGAAAACCTACTTCAGTCTTGGAGGAACGTGTGGGTGAATTGAAGAGAGGAGCAAGGGCCAAGACTGATCGCCCCATGAGAGCTGCAGCTTCAGTCTCTGGTGAACAGGTTCCCAGATGGAGCGGAAGAGCTGATTTTACTCCAGCTCCTGTGATAAAGAAGAATGATCCCTTTCAATACGACTTAGGTGTCCAAGATTGTGACGACGATGACTATTAGAGGGGCCCTGCCTCCAGGTGGAGGTAGGGGACAATCGTATTTACTGGACTGTGTGGATCAAATGGCCTGGCACATCAGTCCCACAGAAATATAAGGCTCTAGTTGATACCGGTGCACAGTGTACCCTGATGCCATCAAACTGTCAAGGGGTGGAAACCAGCTATATTTCTGGAGTGACAGGAGGGTCCCAAGAGTTGACTGTACTAGAGGCTGAAATTAGCCTGACTGGGAAGAAATGGCAAAAGCACCCCATTGTGACTGGTCCAGAGGCTCCATGCATCCTTGGCATGGACTACCTCAGGAGGGGGTACTTCAAAGACCCAAAAGGGTACCGGTGGGCTTTTGGTATTGCTGCTTTGGAGACTGAGGAAATTGAGCAGCTGTCCACCTTACCTGGTCTCTCAGAGGATCCTTCTGTTGTGGGGTTGCTGAAAGTCGAAGAACAACAAGTGCCAATTGCGACCGCAACAGTGCACCGGCGGCAATATCGCACCAATCGAGACTCCCTGATTCCCATCCATAATCTGATCCGTAGACTGGAAAGGCAGGGAGTGATCAGCAGGACCCGCTCACCCTTTAATAGCCCCATATGGCCAGTGCGAAAGTCTAATGGAGAGTGGAGACTAACAGTAGACTATCGTGGCCTGAATGAAGTCACACCACCATTGAGTGCTGCCGTGCCGGATATGTTAGAGCTGCAGTATGAATTAGAGTCAAAGGCAGCCAAGTGGTATGCCACGATTGATATTGCCAATGCATTTTTCTCAATTCCTTTGTCGGCAGAGTGCAGGCCACAGTTTGCTTTTACTTGGAGGGGTGTCCAGTTCACTTGGAACTGACTGCCCCAGGGGTGGAAACACAGCCCTACCATCTGCCACGGACTGATCCAGACTGCACTGGAACAGGGGCAAGCTCCAGAACACTTGCAATACATCGATGACATTATTGTGTGGGGTGATACAGCAGAAGAAGTTTTTGAGAAAGGGAGGGAAATAATCCAAATCCTGCTGGAAGCTGGTTTTGCCATAAAACGGAATAAAGTCAAGGGACCTGCACGGGAAATTCAATTTTTGGGAATAAAATGGCAAGATGGACGTAGACATATCCCTACAGAAGTGATCAATAAGATAACAGCAATGTCTCCACCAACTGATAAGAAAGAAACACAAGCTTTCTTGGGTGCTGTGGGGTTCTGGAGAATGCACATTCCAAATTACAGTTCAATCGTAAGCCCTCTCTAACATGTGACCCGGAAAAAGAATGATTTCAAATGGGGTCCTGAGCAACAACAAGCCTTCGAGCAAATTAAACGTGAGATAGTTCAGGCCGTGGCCCTTGGACCAGTCCGGACCGGTCCAGATGTGAAAAATGTACTGTACACTGCAGCTGGGGAGAATGGTCCTACCTGGAGTCTTTGGCAGAAAACTACAGGGGAGACTCGAGGTCGACCCCTTGGTTTTTGGAGTCAGGGATACAAAGGCTCTGAGGCCAGCTATACCCCAACGGAGAAAGAGATATTGGCAGCTTGTGAAGGGGTTCGAGCTGCTTTGGAGGTGATTGGCACTGATGCACAGCTCCTTTTGGCACCCCGCTTGCCAGTGCTGGGCTGGATGTTCAAAGGCAGGGTCTCCTCTACACATCATGCAACTGATGCTACTTGGAGTAAATGGGCTGCACTAATTACACAACGAGCTCGGATAGGAAATCCCAGTCGTCCAGGCATTCTGGAAGTCATCATGGACTGGCCAGAGGGCAAGGATTTTGGAATGTCACCAGAGGAGGAGGTGATGCGTGCCAAAGAGGCACCACCATATAATAAATTGTCAGAAAGTGAAAAGCAGTATGCCTTGTTCACTGATGGGTCCTGCCATATTGTGGGAAAGCATCGGAGATGGAAGGCAGCTGTATGGAGTCCTCAGCGACAAGTTGCTGAAACTGCTGAAGGAGAGGGTGAATCGAGTCAGTTTGCTGAGGTGAAAGCCATCCAGCTGGCCCTGGACATTGCTGAGCAAGAAAGGTGGCCAGTACTCTATCTTTATACTGACTCATGGATGGTGGCAAATGCCCTGTGGGGATGGTTGCAGCAATGGAAGCAGAGCAACTGGCAACGCAGAGGTAAACCCATTTGGGCTGCTGCATTATGGCAAGATATTGCTGCCCGGGTGCAGAAGCTGGTGGTGAGGGTACGCCATGTAGATGCCCACATACCTAAGAGTCGGGCCACTGAGGAACACCACAATAACCAGCAAGTGGATAAAGCTGCTAAGATTGAAGTAGCTCAGATGGACTTAGATTGGCAACATAAAGGTGAATTATTTTTGGCCCGGTGGGCCCACGACACTTCAGGCCATCAGGGCAGAGACGCAACGTATAAATGGGCTCGTGATCGAGGGGTGGACTTAACAATGGACACTATCGCCCAAGTTATTCATGAGTGTGAGACATGTGCTGCAATTAAACAAGCTAAACGGTTGAAACCTCTTTGGTATGGAGGACGATGGCTGAAGTATAAATATGGGGAGGCCTGGCAAATTGACTATATCACACTCCCACCAACTCGCCGAGGCAAGCGCTATGTGCTTACCATGGTGGAAACAACCACAGGATGGCTGGAAACATATGCTGTGCCCCACGCCACTGCCCGGAACACTGTCCTGGGCCTTGAGAACCAGATTTTGTGGCGGCATGGCACCCCAGAGAGAATTGAGTCAGACAATGGGACTCATTTTTGGAACAACCTTATAGGCACTTGGGCCAAAGAACATGGCATTGAGTGGGTATATCACATCCCCTACCATGCACCAGCCTCTGGGAAAATTGAACGGTACAATGGGCTGTTAAAAACTACACTGAGAGCAATGGGTGGGGGAACTTTCAAGCATTGGGATACACATTTACCAAAGGCCACCTGGTTGGTCAACACCAGAGGATCTTCCAACAGGGCTGGCCCAGCCCAGTCAGAACTTTTACATATTGTAGAGGGGGACAAGGTGCCTGTACTGCACATGAGAAATTTGCTAGGGAAGACAGTCTGGGTTACTCCTGTTTCAGGCCAAGGCAAACCCACTCGTGGGATTGCTTTTGCTCAAGGACCCGGATATACTTGGTGGGTAATGCAGGAAGATGGGGAAGTCCGATGTATACCTCAAGGGGATTTGATTTTAGGGGAAAACAGCCAATGAACTTAATTATACGTTGTTGCTTGCTGTGTAATTTTTTTTTTATAGTCCATCAACTAGATGTCTTCAGGTCACCAGCGACTGGCCCTGACTTCCCTCTAACCATCGTCCCAGCAGAGAATGAACTTTGATAGAACCAGATGAGTTCTGCAGTAAAGGGATGATCAATATCGGCAGGCAACAATCCAGCACTGCACACAGACTTCCCTGCTATAAAAGACTATTACAAACTTAATATCATGGACCAAATGGACTCAATTGCATTATAGGGATTGGTCCATGTATTAAGAAATGATTTCTTTTTATTTGTCTGGGTGTACGCAGATGTATATGTATATGTGTGTATATCTATATGATGATATATTGAAAATGTGGGATCTAAGCATGACGTGAATGGTATGGAATAAGGGGTGGATAATGTCATGGGTTCAGCAGTAGCTCATGCTCTGCCAGTGAGGAGGGAGAGATAGGGCGCCTGGTCTGGGCTAGTCGGGGAGGTATTCCATACCACAGCACGTCCTGCTTGGGGAGGGGACTGGAAGCTGTCCGGGAGGGAAGGAGTTAACACGCCGGGCTGAGCTCGGGGAGGCAACGGGAAGCTCTCTCTGGGGCTTCCGGCTGCTGGCCTCGTGGCGGCGCGTGGTATCGTATTCTCTCTCTCTGTTTGTCTCCTCTAACATTGATTTGTTATTGGTACTGGTAGTTACTTCTGTTATACCTTGATTGCTGGACTGATTTTACCTCGATCCGTGGGAGTTGTATCCCTCCGGCTCTCCTTCCCATCCCTCCGGGAGTGGGAAGGTGAGGTGGGGGGAAGGGAAACAGAGGGGGAACTGTGCAGATTTAGTTTAAACCGTTTTTATCTCAATCCGTGGGGGCTACATTCTTTGGATTCTTCTTCCTAACTCTCCGGGAGTAGGGGGACTTGATTTAAACCACGACACCTAGGTATTCAAAAGAGGATATAAAATTGATTGAGGATCTAAAAGGACAGGAAAATAAAGAGGATTGGGTTCAGATACCTGATGGGCGAATTGTAATCCCCTATAACCAACTCTGGAAGTTAGTTCAGGGAGAACATAATAAAAGTCATTGGGGTAGCAACTCTTTATATAAATATTTAGACAAACAAATTGTAGGAAGAAATCTATACACCGCAGTTCAATCAGTGACAAAACAATGTCAGCTATGTCTTAAGAATAAGCGTAAAACTGAAAATAGAAATCAAATTGGGACAATTGTGAGAGTAAGTTACCTGGGACAGCAGTGGCAAATAGATTTTTCTGAATTATCAAGAAAAGGGTGTTATCGATATTTGTTGGGGTTAATGGATACTTTTTCTGGCTGGCCAGAAGCATTCCCTTGTAGGATAAATAATACAAGACAACTGATTAAAACATTATTTAATGAGATAATACCTTGCTTTGGAGTACCAGCAGCAATTTCTTCCAACCGAGGTTTGCAGTTTAGTGCAAAACTGTTACAAGAAATTAGCAAAAATTGGAAACTGATTGACAAGTACATGTTCCATACAGGCCTCGGGCCAGTGGGCATGTAGAAAAGATAAACCATCTGATCGAACAACAAATTAGTAAAATATGTCAGGAAATGAAATTATAATGGTACCAAGGTTTACCACTGGCTCTATTAAGAATTCGAACTAAACCTCGGTCAAAAGAAGAGGTTAGCCCATTTGAAATTTTATATGGAAGACCATAACAGTCCCAGTTTAAAGGAGAAAGTCTTCAGGAAGGGGGGGAAGGCTATCTCCGACAGTTTTTGGTCAATCTGGGAAAAGAATTGGAGGAGATAAATAAGAGAGTAGCAGGGACAAGAGCAAGAGGTTTGGATTATCCGATTCACCCTTTCAGATCTGGAGACTGGGTTTATATTAAGAATTTTTCAGGAGATCCTCTACAGGAGAAGTGGAGCGGACCCTACCAGATATTACTGACCACCTTTACAGCAGTGAAGATAAAGGAACAACCTGCTTGGATACATTATTGAAGAATAAAGAAAGCACCAGGATCAGAGAAGACATGGCAGATCGAACCTTCAGGACCCTTACGTATGAAATTGCATTGGTCATAATTTGGACTCATATGATAACTGGTGCACAAGTTTGAGACCAGAATTTATACCTGAAATTAATGCAAAATGTTACTGAAGTTTTTAATCGTAGTGACTGTTGGGTGTGTGCACAGTTGCCTAAATCAGGACAAAGCCTGGAACTCCCATTAATTTGAGTTCCAATTCCCAATGCTATTTCATGGACTAATCTGTGGGTGAACACTAGCAATTTGTATTCAAAGGGAAGGTTGAGATTTGGAATAGTTAATCCTAATCCAGGCAATAAATATTACACCTGTGCACAAAGATGTATTACACCAGGAACCAGGGTAGGAAACTATATTTGCTTAAATGCGACAGATGTAGGTCACCATTCAAATTATAGATGGTATCGTAGTTCAGTGGTGTCCTGTTCCTGAAGGTAAAGGATGGTATTGGTTATATGGAGAAAATGCTTATAAGACTTTACCCCCCAGCTGGAAAGGGGCATGTACCTTAGGTGCTACAATACCCAATTTTACTGTTATCGACAGGTATCCTTCCGGAACCTGGACTAGAAGTTTTGTTAAATGGATTAAGCGAAGGTTTAACCCTATTATTGAACGGCACACTGCATTTCATAGTTTTGTGACAGGGCTAATTCCATCTTTGGGAGTAAGTGAATTAGAGAAAGCAATTGTACATACCTCAGCAACCATAGAGGAAATGGAAAGTAAAGACATTGATATGATGCAGGCAGAACAACAAGACATAACGAGCCTATCTAAAGTGGTATAAAACCAAATGCTTTCAGACATGTTATTGGCATCACAAGGAGGAGTTTGTTCCATAACCAATGAAAGTTGTTGTTCCTACATAGACCAAAGTGGCAGAACTGAAACAGATCCGGAGGAAATTTGGAAACAAACTAAGATATTTCATGAGATGGCTGTGGATGACACCTCCTGTGGTTTTGGAGAAATATGAAAAAAGTTAACTTCATGGTTACCAAATCTCTCCTGGTTGAAGCAAATGGTTGCAAGAATATTGATGTTAATTATTTTAACGTTGATTACTTGTGGTATGATACAATGTTCCCTCTGGTGCTGTAAACTATCTATGATAAATTATGAAGATTGGAAAAGGAATGAAATTAAGCACTGAGTAGAAATGGGAAATTATTTCAAAGGACTTTTGATGGTAATGGCAATATATAAAATGTTGCAAAAGAATTTGCAAAAGGACAGAAAAAGGGGTATTGAAACAAGGGGAACACAAAATCACAAAATGGAATTTATAAACCTTTAGAATTAGTTTTAAGCAATGTTAAGTTCAATGGCTTTGTAACAGTAGCAGTGGAAAATTACTGAGGTGCATAATACATAGAAAAAATAGAGTACAGATAGAGAACATACTGGCAAAAGATAAATCATTATAGTTGATGTGATCTTAAGAAAAACAGTCTAGAAAAACAGGACGCAGTGATAAGGAGTATCTGGGAATAGCAGGTGTCCAGGATAGGCTACGGGTAAACTAACTGATAAGTAGGAGGATAGGAGGATTATTATGTCAGTGGTGCTAATGAACCAATTAAACTGGTATAAGCATCTACTGTGCGTGCTTCAAAGGCTGCCAGAAGTGATGAAGATTGTTGGAAGAAGTAAACGACCCTCAGAGACCACCACCACAATTCTGTACGCATGCGGGGAGCTTTCTGGAAAGTGATGTAATCCATACGTAGCCTCATGAATATGTATGTATGCCCAGGGACTATATAAGGATGGCTTGTGTAGCAATAGAGAGACACACGCTAGGAGGAGTTATCCCCCGTGTCTCCCGGCGCCGCAATAAAGAATACCTGCTTGTCAGCTTGAAAACTTTGTTGGCAAGTTTGTTCCTGGAGTTTTCTCTGAATCAATGTAAATCCCATGGATTGAGATAAAAACAGTCCAATAACTAAAGCATAATACAAAACTCCTCCTACTACTATTAATGATAAATGAAATAATAAGGGGAGAGGATATAAATCTAAAATGGGAAAGAAGAAAAACAAGTGAAGCACAGTACAATTGTTCACCACCCCCCAAACAATAATCAGCCTGACCTGAGCAGTGATCTGGGCCTTCCAGGTAACTCTCCCCTAGTTACTTCCCAGGAGACAGTATCCACTCCTTATTACATGCCATTCACATCATGCTCAGATCCCACATTTTTCAATATACCATCGCTTTTTGTCTCTTGATATGTGTGTGTGTATATATATACACACAGATAAAGAGATATCATTCCTTAGTCCATGGACCAACCGTATAAAGTTTGCTGAGTTCATTCAGTCTATGTCAGTCTCCATCTGTCATAACAGTCTTTCAGGGCATTCATAACTTGCATTGTGAAAGAAGTATCACTGCTGAAGCATCTTCTGGTACCCCCTGCTTTCTTGGGGTGATGATTGGAGGGAAGTCAGATTCAGTCGATGGTGACCTGAGGACAGTTCCAGGAGACTCCCACTGCTGCTGTAGGCTTTTCCCATGACTTTATTCTCTGCTGATAATCATCTTCTTCTCAAAGACCAGAGTGGCGGAGATGGGTGTCTAGCTGATGGGCTGTAGAAGTGTTATATAGCAGGCAACAACATACAATTGAGTTCATTTGCTGATTTCCCCAAAATATAAATCCCCTTGAGGAACACATTGGACTTCCCCATCTTGCTGCATTACCCACCAAGTATATCCATATCCCTGAGCAAAAGCAATCCCATTAATGAGTTTGCCTTTACCTGAAGTAGGAATAACCCAGACTGTCTTCCCCAGAAAATTCTTTATGTGTACCACAGGAACTTTATCCCCCTCTACACTATGTAAAAGTTCTGACTGGGCTGGGCAAGCCCTGTTGGCAGATCCCCTAGTGTTGACCAACCAGGTGGCTTTTGGTAAATGTGTATCCCAATGTTTGAAAGTCCCACCACCCATTGCTCTTAGCATAGATTTTAACAGTCCATTGTACCGTTCAATTTTCCCAGGGGCTGGTGCATGTTAGGGGATGTGATATACTCACTCAATGCCATGCTCTTTGACCCAAGCGTCTATAAGGTCGTTCCAGAAATGAGTCCCATTGTCTGACTCAATTCTCTCTGGGGTGCCATGTCACACTCCTTTTGGTGCAGCCCAGGATTCAGTTGACTTTCTGGGCTGTGAGCGCTCTGCCAGCTCAAATAAATAATCTAGTGGGGGAGCAGAGGGTGTGAGGGAATGTCTCTTTCATAGGTTGACCCTCCGAGGAGAAAAAAAGATATGTAATTGCTAAAAAATTCCATTATATGCTTTCTGAAGTACAGAGATGATGACCAAGCTGAGAATGCATGCCAGATCAGTTTCATGATCGATGAGTATTGTATTACAAGCCATTACCGTGAAGTACAGAGAAACAAGAAGCCCAGGCCCCAAAGCCAATAAACTCTAAAAGAGCAAATACTGGCCATAAGTAAGGTACGACATACTGAAATTTTGACACCAAGTGCAAAAAATCTGAGAGCAAATAAATCAACACTGTGACGAGTGACTATTAATGAGAAACAATGCTTATCACAAATACAATTAGACACACTCTGGCCAGATCTGTTGTTATCTCAACTCTTTGAGCCCCACAGTGGGTGCCACAAAGAACTGTTATGGTTTAAGCCAGTAACTCAGAGCCATGAGGCCTCTCACTCACATCCCTCCTTCTTTCCTCCCCTCAAGCTGCTGAGGAGGAGAATCGAACTAAGGTGCCATACAAAACGACTATTACTACTACCAATATTAATGATGATAAGATAAATAACAAGGAGAGAAAATATGAAACTAAAAGGGGAAAAAGAAAAGAAAATAATAATTATTAATAATAATAATAAAATTGCTCACCACTTGCTGACCAATACTCAGCCTGACACGAGCAGCAATCTGGGCCTTCTGAGTAACTCCCGCCCAGTTTGTATACTAGGCCTGACATGCTGTGGTATGAATACCCCTTTGGCTAGTTTGGATCAGGTGTCCTGTCTCTTCTTCCTCCCAGCTTCTTGTGCCGCTCTGTTGACGCAGGAGTCACGGACAACGCAGAGACGATCAATGTGATCAAGCAATTGCCAAAGTTTATTCAGATACAGTGCTCCTTTTATACCCTTACACCCTTAGGTTTCTTATGTAACAGCCTTGGATATTGAGTTCTAATTGGTTAGTCTAGAGGTTACTACCATTTACAAAGCTGATGTTTATAGCTTGTTATAATGGCAATTAAATACCTTACTCTAAAAATAGAGTGGGAAACTACAACCTTGGCAGAGATCATTCTCTGCACGTTTTCAGTGGAAAATTACAGAGGCCTAGCAAGACAATTGACCTTGCTTATGCCTGCCAAGAATCTTCTTATTTTAGAGTAACAAGGCTCAGGGTATCAGGATCGCTCACTATGTAGCCTTGGCTCTTTAAGAACCCCACAATTCCCCCTTCTTGTTTTTGAGCGATCCAGACACTGTTTACAGCTTTTTTTATAAAGTGTTGTATACATTGTAAAATACAAGGAATAATCATTAAATGTAGGATTAGAAATGTTAGTAACATTAAAACACCTTTGATAATATCTTTAATCCAACCCAGGATTCCTTAAAGCAGAAGCATTCTGATGCAAACAGAATGTGAAACAGCTGCAGAAATTAACTGCTTAGGTGACGGCTAAAAATTCTTACATGAACCCGACAAGGAAAAACACACAGAAAACCGTCTGCTCTCATCACACACACACACACACACACATATGGGATCCCACAAGCACGCTCCACACAACTACAATATTTGAAACACAAAATCCAGACGATCATTAATCCCACTACACAGTCCCACATGCAGAGTGTGGCACAAGGACCTTGTGAAGACTATCAGGAAACCAGCTCTGAGAAGCATCATTGCAGTGCGAGGTGGCAGGCTCAAACTCAGGGGGCATCCCCGCAGAGGCTCTGCCTCCCTCATATTGCATGAGGCTTGGGCTTTTATACTGACCAAAATGCACACTCCTTCTGACACAGGTGGCCAGCCTATGTCAGAAGAAGTTGCCAGCAATATCTTTAAAAGTCTCCAAAGGTCACTAGAAACATGGACATACTTATATTTACCAACTTCTAGTACATGAGTATCACAGAGAGACTGTATCAAAAGGAGTTGTATATGGGGTTCCAAGTCTGCAGTCTGACACATTCTGCCCAATGCACCTGATAAGACCATACAATCCCACCTTCCCATCTCGGGTGGGAAGCACACACACCACGGGAAACCGTGCAATACGTCTGCATCCCCCACCCATCTCGCTTCTCCCTTTACAGCTGCCCATTTATCATGAGGATCTGGGGGATATAAATCAGGCTTCTTTTCCGGATGAATAGGCTCCAGGTCAAAAGCACCATCCAAGTCAGCATCGGAGTTATCAGGTGTCAGAATCTCAGGAGCAGCAACAGCAGACTGAGGAACGTTCACAGGCTCCTTGTCGGGGTCAATAGGACTCGGGTCAAAAGGATCGTCTTCATCCCCGTTCTCAGTCTTCGCTACCGCGGCAGCAACCAGCGGAGGTTCGAGGAGGGGGGTCACGCTGGTCTCCATGATCTCATTTTTTGACTTTAACGTCTCTAAAACAGTTCTACAAATGACTAACAAACCTTTCATAGTGTCATTGCCTTTCGTGGCTGCATTCCACAGTTTAACTCCTACCTCATTCCACAAAGAGATCTCAAATACCGTAGATTCATCAATCTCTGGGTGACGCATCTTCAACCATTTCAACATTAACTTTAAGTCTGTCTCTTTAAAGGTTGCTCCCTTCACCTTAAGAAGGACTGAAAACATCCATAAATCAGAGGCCTCTTCCTTAGTAATTTTCTCCCAAGTCTCGAGATTAAAAGCTTCACCGACTCCCACAATTAACTCCTTACTCCAGAGCAACAATCTTTTTAGCATAGGCTCCGTTCCGAGGCTTCTACCTCTGAGTATGTTCCCATTACTGATCTTGTCCCACAGCATCTGTTCTATACGTTCCCATTCAGAAACTTCAAATGCTGCCTGCACGCTGCGCAGAAGACCACGGTCTTGGGATCATTTTAACAGCCTTTGTAAGGCGGCACTATCCTATTCTAGTCCTCTCATAGAGAGAATTTGTTGGAGGAGCTCCATTACTGCCTGTTCATCTTTGGATAGCGAGTGCCCCACCTCCTCCCAGGCCGCTCACCTGATCAGGGCGATATCCCAACTTTGCAGCTAGCTGACTTCCGTAACACCGGGGCAGCGCCAATTTCGGCCAGCTCCTACCCCCTCATTCCTAATCAGACTTCAAACCCTCTGTGAAGGTTACCGATCTGAGGGTCCCTGTTCGGGCGCCACTTGTCGACGCAGGAGTCACAGACAACACGGAGACGATCAATGTGATCAAGCAATTGCCAAAGTTTATTCAGATACAGTGCTCCTTTTATACCCTTACACCCTTAGGTTTCTTATGTAACAGCCTTGGATATTGAGTTCTAATTGGTTAGTCTAGAGGTTACTACCATTTACAAAGCTGATGTTTATAGCTTGTTATAATGGCAATTAAATACCTTACTCTAAAAATAGAGTGGGAAACTACAACCTTGGCAGATATCATTCTCTGCACGTTTTCAGTGGAAAATTACAGAGGCCTAGCAAGACAA
The DNA here is from genome assembly GCF_012275295.1 of Melopsittacus undulatus. Taxonomy (NCBI): domain Eukaryota; kingdom Metazoa; phylum Chordata; class Aves; order Psittaciformes; family Psittaculidae; genus Melopsittacus; species Melopsittacus undulatus. The sequence goes on from NW_022993942.1 coordinate 1,977,755, forward strand.
TTGACCTTGCTTATGCCTGCCAAGAATCTTCTTATTTTAGAGTAACAAGGCTCAGGGTATCAGGATCGCTCACTATGTAGCCTTGGCTCTTTAAGAACCCCACACCCCTCATCACTGGCAGAGCATAAGATTGAGAAGTCCTTGATTGGAGTAAGCACTTCTTAGCAACAACTAAAACCATCAGTGTGTTATCAGTGTTCTTCTCAGAATAAAGCTGAAACACGACACTGCACCGGCTATTAAGAAGGAGAAAAATAACTGTTACAGCTGAACTCAAGACAAATGCACAATCTAGGAGTTCTATAAACTGATTTTATTTTGTTATACGTTGCTCATTTATCTCCTTTCAAGATCCCGGTTTTAAATATTGTTTGCCTGTTATCAAATTAATTCTCAGTATTTCCCAGATAAGAACACTCTGTATTTTCTTAAAATGCATTGCCTTCTAAATAATTACTTTTAAGTAATAAGTAATTCTATGATTTTAAAAAGGACTGCTAAAGCTGCACTCAAGACAGAAGTGAAAGACTGGGGAGAAGACCTGATGCAAAGTCTGAACTAAGACAGTGAAAAAAGGAAAGAAGAATAGGAAGGAATGCTGGAGGGGAGTGTTATTACTGTGGGAATTTAGGACATATACAGTAGGAATGTCCACTCCTGTCATGATAAAGGACAGAAGGTAGAAATCATCACTGGGGACAATTGCCCCAGGAAGACTTGCAATCACAATGACTAGAGGATAAGGACACAGCAGATTTTGGTGGTGGTGGTGGGGCTAGAAAGGTTAGAAAATTTTAATATGTGGGTAACCCAACTGGAACAGCAAGGATATATTTTAGGTAAATTTGAAAGGCATGAAGTTGGTAGAAAAGGAGCCACATTATCCCTTTGGAATTTCACCCCAAGAGGGTCTACGACCACAGACAGAATCTTACTACATACAGTCACAGGACAAAGAGAGAAGGATTTGATTAAGCCCTTATTAGTAACAGTAGGAAATGAGTATATGGGGGCAACTCCCCAGTGTGCCTGTTAGGAAGAGATCTCTTGCAGGCTCTCGATGTAGAATTACATTTGTCAACTGAATGGATAGACATAATTATGCGGATGAGTGCAGCCACTGAAAACTTACAAAATTAATCAAAAATACCAGAAATATTGAAATCAGTACTAATAAAGTTGTAGAGTAAAACTAGCACTGATGTGGGATTACTAGTTTCAGCTCAACCTGTAAACATAAAAACTAAGGGAGGAAACCTCCCTCTGGCCCTAATACAATATTCTATTCCCCAAGAAGCTGAGAAGAACATTCAAAAGCAAATAGGCTGATATTTAGCCCAAGGAATTTTGAAAGAGTGCATGTGTCACCATGCTGTATAATACACATATACTCCCTGTAAAAAGCACAGATTAGATGAAGATGGGAACCCAGAATACTATTTTGTACAAGATTTACAGGTAATTAATCAGCATTCAGTGGCTCCTTATCCAGTGGTGCCTGATTCCTCTACCTCTACTTCTACAAATACCACACTGAGCAATATATTTTACTGTGACTGATCTAACTGCTGCCTATTTTAGTATCTGCTTAGATGAGAAAAGCCAACTTCTGTTCGCCTTTACGTGGAAAGGACATTTAACCTGGATGCATCTCCCATAAGTTTTTGCAGGGTCTCCTACAATTATATCACAAATACTGAGAAATTATTTGAAAGCCATAAAACTACCAGGTGAATCAGCTCTTGTACAATATGTAGATGACTTATTAATAGCTAATAGCTTTGGCATCAGCCCCTGCTCTTGGACTCCTGGATTATATAAATCCCTTCAATTTATATGTGCATGAACAAAAAGGAATAGCCAAAGGATTTATAGCACAGAAACAAGGAACATAGAACCATAGAATCATAGAATCATACAATAGTTAGGGTTGGAAAGGACCTTAAGATCATCTAGTTCCAACCCTCCTGCCATGGGCAGGGACACCTCACACTAAACCATATCACCCAAGGCTTCATCCAACCTGGCCTTGAATACTGCCAGGGATTCACAGCCTCCCTGGGCAACCCATTCCAGTACCTCACCACCCTAACAGTAAAGAATTTCTTCCTTATATCCAGTCTAAACCTCTGCTGTTTAAGTTTCAACCAGTTACCCCTTGTCCTATCACTACAGTCCCTAATGAATAGTCCCTCACCAGCATCCCTGTAGGCACCCTTCAAATACTGGAAGGCTGCTATGAGGTCTCCACGCAGCCTTTTCTTCTCCAGGCTGAACAGCCCCAACTTTCTCAGCCTGTCTTCATGCCAGAGATTGGTTGTGTACTTCTCTGTTCAGCTAGATCCAGTTGCAACAGGAGTACTGAACTGTATTAAATCAGTGGCAGCCATGGCTTCCTTATCTTAGGACACCCTGTAACAGTTTATGTCCCACAGAAGGTGGAAATGCTGGAAATACAGTATGTGACGCAAGCCTTGTTGCCACAACTGGCACATGCATGTAAACTGATCCTTCTAATGGTGTAATGTAATTTTGAAAATATGTGATATCCTGAATCCAGCAACTCTGATGCCTTTGCCTGATGATTGGGAAGATCATCACCATTGTGAGCAGGTGATGAACACTTCAAGCAAACCACAAGCAGATTTAACTGACATATCTTTGCAGAATCTAGACCTAAGTCTGTTACTGTAAAAATTGTTCGGACAAACTCTATAAGACTCAATTTTGAGTTTTAGAAAGCAGGAATTCTTTATTGCTGCGCTGGGTGCACACACGAATCATTTCACAAAGGTGAGCGCACCCATTGCTTGCCAGCAGCAGCTATATATTTAGCATACTCATGAATATTTTCAGAGTTTCCTGAAACTAATTATAATATTTGCATCCTAATTAAGCATGCACTTTCTTGCTGACTGTGGGTCTCTGGTAGTCATCAATAGACTTCCTCACTGTGTTTACTGAATGACCTCAGTGCCTGTGACACTTGCAAGGTCCTAGTGCTGAGTTACCAGTTGGTATGTCCTTGCTTCTTTTCTGTTCCATTCTCGCTCCATGTTGGGAGCCACTCTGCTGTCTTGAAGGCTGACATTCTTGGTCTTATTTACTGTCTCCTTAGTTGTTATCAGTCCCGTGATATTCCTTCTCCTATTAGCCGAACATTCCTTTCTCACTACGAGTTAGTAAGCTGGAACAATTTAGTCTATTCTACTGTGTTAAAGGCACACACACTATTGTTAGTTTAAAAATTAAACCTACAACTCTATTGTAGATGGCTCATCTTATTACCTGCATGGACAACAACCAACTAGACATGCAGTGGCCAGTCAAGGACAAGTAATAGAAGCTGAACCTGTCACAACAGCGATGAGTGCACAAGGAGCAGAGCTGGTAGCTTTAACACATGCAGCACATCTGGGAAAAGGCAAAAGATTCAATATTTATACAGACTTTTGGTATGCCTTCAGGGTATGTCATGCAACTGAAATGTTATGGAAAGAATAAGGATTTATCACATCATCAGGAAAGAAAGTATCAAACAGAGAATGCTGCAGAATGGACTTAGTCAGAAATCAAAATCAGACCAAAAGCCATTTATTGCAAAGCATTAACTCCTTATAAACTATTGCTTACATACACTTAGAGTGATTTGGCATATTATGGTTGGATACATGTCTTGAAGACCCTTAGTGACTAACATATAATTGGTTAAGAACAGGTGTGAGAATTTGACCTCGAAAGCTTGCCAACAGTCCACAGTTTTCATAACTCAGTGAATTCCAGCTTCTTCTTATTTTGCTGGCTTAAGCTTCCTTGGGCCTCTCACGGCCTTGCTGTATCTTTCAGAGTTATTCAAAGTTCATGTACCAAATATTCATTCTGCTGTGAGAACACTGTCTCCACATCTCCCCCTTTTTAGTTTTACTAAAAATCTTTTACAATTTGGAGTGTCTGCTCTATCACTGCTTGACTTGTGTAACATAATCACCCACTACTCTAGGCAGCATTATTTCAGTAAGACTAGTCTGATTTGAAGTCACTTGAAGTCACCTTTATAACATGTGACATACCAGTGAATCCTACACACCATGTAACAGGATGGAATAATGGGGATTTAACAAATGTGCCCAGTATACTTGTCCATTACCCATGGTCACAAATAATAGAACAGACATTACAAAGATTTCTGTCATTGCCATTTCTTTATGTTGTTGATTTCTGGGGCTTTATACGTTTCACTGGTAGCCAGTATGGTCCTGTCGATAGCTGTACACAGCCGTATCCTTGACCCCGTGTCAGCAATGGCACTGGTCATCAGACAGAAGGAGCAAACTTAAGGGACAAGGAGGTATGGAGGGAGGTCCCTCCTCGGAGAGGTAAGCGAAAACCCTCGCAATCCATTCCTCCCTCCCAGCTGCCCTTGAATAACAGGTATGAGGTCTTGGAACTACAGGGTCAGGTAAATTGAGAGGGAGAGGTACATCTATCTAGTGAGTCACCTAGGGCTTGTCACTCACCCCCATGCCTTAGAACTTCCCCAACCAAGAAGAAAAGAAGAGTAATTGTGGTGGGTGACTCCCTTCTGAGGGAAACAGAAGGGCCCATTTGTCTGCCAGATCCATCCCACAGGGAAGTCTGCTGCCTACCTGGGGCTCAGATTAGAGATGTTAAAAGGAAACTCTCTGATCTGGTGCAGCCCTCTGACTACTATTCTCTGCTGGTTTTTCAGGTTGGCAGTGATTAAATTATTACAAGGAGGGCAAGGGCAGTGAAGAGAGAATTCAGGGCCCCGGGACGGCTGGTTAGAGGGTCTGGAGCACAAGTGCCGTTTGCCTCCATACCTGTTACAAGCAAGGATGAAGAGATAAATAGGAAGAGTCTGCAGATCAATGTATGGCTACGTGACTGGTGCCAAAGGCAGGGTTTTGGGTTTTTCAGTCATGGGCTGCTATATGAGACACCTGGTTTGCTGGTGGCAGGTGGGATACACCAGTCCCAGAGGGGGAAAAGGGTTTTGGGGCAGAGGTTAGCAGGCCTTATTGACAGGGCTTTAAACTAGATATGAAGGGGGAAGGGGAGACAACTGGGCCTGTTAGGGACAAGCCCAAGAGAAACATGCTAGGGCTTGAAGGATGGCGGAATAGGGAGGACTATCAATCTATTGTTCATTTGTGGGAAAGGATAGTTGTTTATGAAACAAGGGGAACACAAAATCACAAAATGGAATATATAAACCTTTAGAATTAGTTTTAAGCAATGTTAAGTTTAATGGCTTTTTAACAGTAGCAATGGAAAATTACTGAGGTGTATGGTACATAGAGAAAAGAAACAGAGTACAGCTAGAGAACATACTGGCACAAGATAAATCATTATAGTTGATGTAGTTTTAAGGAAAACAGTCTAGAAAAACAGGATGCAGGGATAAGGAGTATCTGGGAATAGCAGGTGTCCAGGATGGGCTACAGTTTAACTGATAAGTAGGAGGATAGAAAGGTTATTACGTCTCTGGTGCTAAGGAACCAATTAAACTGGTATAAGCATCTCCTGCGAATGCTTCAGAGGCTGCCAGAAATGATGAAGATTGTTGGAAGAAGTAAATGACCCTCAGAGACCACCACCACATTTTTTGTACGCATGCGGGGAACTTTCTGGAAAATAACGTAATCCATACGTAGCCTCATGAATATGTATGTATGCCCAGGGACTATATAAGGATGGCTTGTGTAGCAATAGAGAGACACACGCTAGGAGGAGTTATCCCCCGTGTCTCCCGGCGCCGCAATAAAGAATACCTGCTTGTCAGCTTGAAAACTTTGTTGGCAAGTTTGTTCCTGTAGTTTTCTCCGAATCATTTAGACCCTGTCCCACAGGCGAAAAAGGGTACTAGGACAAGACAGGCCCAGTAGGAGGGGAGGGGGAGTTGCCCTTTATGTTAAGGATAGGCTAGAGAGTATAGAACTCTGTCTGGGGACAGGTGATCAGTTAACAGAAAGTTTGTGGGTAAGGGTTAAGGGGAAATCGGTGATGGGACACATTACTGTGGGGATATGTTACAGACCGCCTGATCAAGAGGAACCTGTGGATGAAGAACTCTACAGACAAATAGGAAAAGCCTCACGCTCACAGGCCCTTGTTCTCATGGGGGACTTCAACCACCCTGACATCTGTTGGGGCGATGGTACGGCCCGGCGCAAGCAATCCAGGAGGTTTCTCGATTGTGTGGAAGACAACTTCCTTCTGCAAGCAATAAAGGAGCCGACAAGGAGAGGTGCCCTGCTTGACCTCGTGCTCATCAACAGGGAAGGGCTCGTTGGAAATGTGACTCTCCAGGGAAGTCTTGGATGCAGTGATCATGAGATGGTTGAATTTGAGGTCCTCAAGACAATGAGAAGAGCACGCAGTAAGCTCACTGCCCTAGACTTCAAGAGAGCAGACTTTGGGCTCTTCAGGAACCTGGTTAGCAAGGTTCCATGGGATATAGCCCTAGAAGGCAAAGGGGGCCCAAGACTCTTGGTTAATATTCAAGGATCACCTGCTACAAGCTCAGGAGTGTTGCATTCCGACCAGAAGGAAGTGCAGCAGGAGGGCCAGGAGACCTCCTTGGATAGATAAGGAGCTGCTGAGAAAAATTCACAAGAAAAAAGAGGCTTATAAAATGTGGAAGCAAGGACAGGTGGCCTGGGATGAATACAGGGATGATGTCAGGCTAGTTAGGGACCAAGTTAGGAAAGCTAAGGCCCAATTGGAGCTAAACTTGGGAAGGGATGTTAAAGATAATAGGAAGGGAATTTATAGGTATGTAGCGGCTAAAAAACAGACTAAGGACAATGTAGGCCCTCTCCGGAAGCTTTCGGGAGAACTGGCTACACAGGACTTGGAGAAGGCTGAGGTTCTGAATGGCTTCTTTGCCTCTGTCTTCACTGGCAAAGGCTCTGACCGCAGCACCCGAGTCTGGGAAGGCGGATGCAGGGACTGTGAAAACCTAGACCTTGGGCCCACTGTACATTAGGATCTGGTTCGAGACCATCTTACACAAGTCCATGGGCCCTGATGAAATCCATCTGGGGGTCCTGAAGGAGCTGGCAAATGAAGTTGCAAAGCCACTGGCCATCATATTTGAAAAATCATGGCAGACAGGTGAAGTTCCTGAAGACTGGAAAAAGGGAAATATAACCCCCATTTTCAAGAAGGGGAAAATGGATGACCTGGGGAATTACAGACCAGTGAGTCTCACCTCTGTGCCTGGCAAAACCTCGGAGCAGATTCTTTTGGAAGGCATGCTACGGTACATGAAAAAGAGAAATGTGCTTGGTGACAACCAGCATGGCTTTACTAGGGGAAAATCCTGCCTGACCAATTTGGTGGCCTTTTATGACAGGGCTACAAAAGTAATGGACAGGGGTGGAGCAGTTGACGTCATCTACCTGGACTTGTGCAAAGCGTTCGACACTGTCCCACATGACATCCTTGTCTCTAAATTGGAGTGTCATCAATTTCATAGTAGGACCACTCAGTGGATAAAGAACTGGCTGGATGGTCGCACTCAAGGAGTTGTGCTCAACGGTTCAATGTCCAGCTGGAGACCAGTAACGAGTCGTGTCCCTCAGGGATCGGTGTTGGGACCGGTCTTGTTTAAAATTTTTGTCGCTGACATGGACAATGGAATTGAGTGTGCCCTCAGCAAGTTTGCCGATGACACCAAGCTGTGTGGTTCTGTTGATACGCTGGAGGGAAGGAATGCCATTCAGAGGGACCCTGACACACTTGTGAGGTGGACTGATGCCAACCTCATGAAGTTTAACCATGCCAAGTGCAAGGTCCTACACCTGGGTGGGAGCAATCCCAGGCACAGCTACAGGTTGGGCAAAAAGGAAATTCATGGTAGTCCTGCGAAGAAGTACTTGGGGGTGTTAGTCAATGAGAAAATGAACATGAGCCAGCAGTGTGCACTCACAGCCCAGAAAGCTAACTGTATCCTGGGCTGCATCAAGAGGTGCGTGACCAGCAGGTCAAAGGAGGTGATCCTGCCCCTCTACTCTGCTCTTGTGAGACCCCACTTGGAGTATTGTGTGGAGTTCTAGTGTCCTCAACATATAAGGGACATGGTGCTGTTAGAACAAGTCCAGAGGTGGGCCACGAGGATGATCAGGGGACTGGAGCACCTCCCATATGAAGACAGGCTGAGAAAGTTGGGGCTGTTCAGCCTGGAGAAGAGAAGGCTGCGTGGAGACCTCATAGCAGCCTTCCAGTATCTGAAGGGGGCCTACAGGGATGCTGGAGAGGGACTATTCATTAGGGGCTGTAGTGATAGGACAAGGGGTAACGGGTTGAAACTTAAACAGCAGAGGTTTAGACTGGATATAAGGAAGAAATTCTTTACTGTTAGAGTGGTGAGGTACTGGAATGGGTTGCCCAGGGAGGTTGTGAATGCTCCATCCCTGGCAGTGTTCAAGACCAGGTTGGATGAAGCCTTGAGTGATACGGTTTAGTGTGAGGTGTCCCTGCCCATGGCAGGGGGGTAGGAACTAGATGATCTTGAGGTCCTTTCCAATCCTAACTCTTCTATGATTCTATGACAACAGTTAGCAGAGCTCACTCACAGAGCTTCAGGTTAGATTCAAAGTGCGAGGAGGTTGTAGCTGGGTTTGAACTAGTGGGGCATTGTTCTAGTATTAATGAAGACCAGAAGGCCTCCTGCCTCCCAAGGATGCCATTAGCGTGCTCTGCTTGCTCCCTGAAATGCCTGTACACCAATGCACGCAGCATGAGAAGTAAACAGGAGGAATTAGAAGTGTGTGTGCGGTCTAAAGGCTATGATCTGGTGGCAATTACAGAGACATGGTGGGACAGGTCACATGACTGGAATGTGGTCATGGATGGCTATGTCCTTTTTAGGAAAGATAGGTCAGCAAAGCGAGGTGGTGGAGTCGCTCTTTATGTGAGAGAGCAACTAGAATGTATTGAGTTCTGTCCAGGGGCAGATGAGGAGCAAGTGGAATGTCTGTGGGTATGAATTAAGGCACAGACTGGTACGTGTGATACAGTTGTGGGGGTCTGTTATAGACCTCCTGATCAGGATGAAGGAGTTGATGAGGCTTTCTACAGGCAACTGAAAGCAGCCTCGTGACTACATGCCTTGGTCCTCATGGGGGATTTTAACTACCCTGATATTTGCTGGAAGACTCACACAGTCCATCATTCACAGTCTAGGAGGTTCCTCCAGTGCATTGACGATAACTTCTTAATGCAAATTGTAGACAAACCAACTAGGAGAGGAGCGCTGCTAGATTTAGTACTCACCAGCAAGGAGGGTCTGATCGAAGTGTTGATGGTCAATGGCAGCCTTGGCTGCAGTGACCATGCGATGGTGGAGTTTAGGCTCTATTCTCCTTTTAGCCATTTACTCCAACATCATCAACAGTGACTGGTTTTGTCAGTCTTTGCAAGTCTGCTGCAGCTAATCACACTTATGGTAAATAGCTTTGCGAGAGTAGGATGGATATCAATATGCTAATGTGACATCTAGCCATTTTGCAATTTCTTGTTTCTGTAACCCTTGAACAGAAGAGGATCTTAGAAGATAAGCTAGCAATAATCCCTATTCAAGCTTTCAACTCGTCTTTCTTAGTATAGCTGTCAATCAAAAGGTTTATTACACATAATTTAGAAGGCAGTCAGACCTTAGAAAGCTATTTAAAATAATAGTATTCTATGTCCATTCAGAAATAGCTGATTTCCTTTTATATAATCAGAAATTTGAAACGAAGAATCAGAATTTAACCAAACATGGATATTACAAGGTTTATGTGTCCCAAGGTGAGAGTTAATTCAGATGTAGACTACTATGTAGCACAATTATGCAACCACATAATCTGCATTGTGGTTACTGGTGGCATCGTAAAGACATGTAGTTTATATGACAGATGAAGTAAAATGGTAAAAATGTAACCAATACAGAAATAAAATATGACATCTTAGCCAAAATCAATATTGATAGTATGTTTTACAAATATCTTCTTTTGCCAACTATATTTAGACATTTTTTTATCCTAATTTCAGTAGGAATTTTAGACTTGGGCAAAAGAAAGGATGCTTTTAGTAAAGGAACATCATTAGTTCAAACATCTAAAGTTCAGAAAGTATAATCTCAAGGGTAATTAATCACTGAACAAACTTATCCAAGCAGATTATTTCAGTTTGATTCCAGAAATTCTCATGAGATACATAAGATTTAAGATTACTTTAAAGGCTGCTATCAAATCCTATATGGCTCAAAAATACGATATGTAATAAAAATAAGGTTTAAAAAACCCTAAAATCACTAACATGTTCATAATATTTTTATTAATAGAGAAATAATTGATTTGGAGAAAAACCCCTTGTCTCTGAGCAAATAAACTTTGTCCTGAAATGCTTGTATTCCAAAACACAAGCATTAATAGTTACTAACTATTATAAAGGTAATTAATCAAAAAGCAAGAACTCTGGTTAAAATAAATCTTAATTTTGCTGTCTTCTGAAAGAATGCCCATTAAAAATAAGTTTTTGGGGAGTTTTAGACTACCTATATTCATTAAAGGCCACAATTTAGCAGGAGTTAAGAACAGAATTTTCAGGAAGCATTTTCGATCGCTATCTCTCCAATATAAGGCAGTCCAGGAGCTACTACAAACAAGTTGTACTTTCATTCGGGACCCCAAAAAGTTACTTTATCTGTACTTAAGATCCAACACATACCTTCCATTCTTCATCCCTATTTGTCAGGTGACCATCTTCATCAAGTATTGGTTCAATATTTTCCTTCAACTTCCCATTGCTATTAACATTCTTAAAAAAATCTTTCTTGCTGTCTGACACATTACTGTCCAGTTTCAATTCTAGTTTCATTCTAATCTTTTGTGTCTTTTCCTTGCATATGCAAACCACGCCTCTTTAATATTCCTGCAAAGCCTGACCTTGCTTCCAGAGATGTGTGGGAGGAATAGAATACGTAGCAAGGCCACAATTCTGGATTTCCGAAGGGCCAACTTTGGCCTCGTCAATCAACTGCTAAGGGAAGTCTCATGGGAAAGGGTACTAGATAGTAAAGAGGCTCAAGATAGTTGGTTAGCACTCAAGGACCACTTCTTCGAAGCTCAGGATCAGAGTGTCCCAATGGGTAGGAAATCAAGTAAGGGAGCTAGGAGACCAGCGCGGTTAAACAAGGAACTGCTGGGCAAACTCATGTGAAAAAGAGAATCCATGGATTATGGAAGGAGGGGCTGGCCACTTGGGAGGAATATAGGACAGTTGTTAGAGGATGTAGGGAGGCAATTAGGACAGCTAAGGCCTCCTTGGAACTTAGTCTTGCTAGTCAGGTTAAGGACAATAGAAAGGGCTTCTTCAAATACATAACAAATAAAACTATCACAAGAGGCAATATTGGCCCACTGCTGAACGAGGTGGGTGCCCTGGAGACAGAGGATATAAAGAAGGCAGGGGTGCTGAATGCCATGTTTGCCTCTGTCTTTGCTCCTGCAGACTCTCCCCGGGGGCCCCAGATTCCTACAGCCCCAGAAGGAGTGAGGAAAAAGGAGGTGGTTGCTTTGGAAGATGAGGATTGGGTTAGGGATCAGTTAAGCAATCTGGACATCTATAAATCGATGGGTCTGGATGGAATACACGCATGGGTGCTGAGGGAGCTGGAAGAGGTCATTGCTGGGCCATTCTCCATCACCTTTGGTAAGTTGTGGGAAACCGGAGAGGTGCCTGAGGATTGGAGGATGGCAAATGTCACACCAGTCTATAAGAAGGGCAAGAAGGAGGACCCGGGTAATTATAGACTGGTCAGCCTTATCTACGTCCCTGGAAAGATGATGGAACAACTTATTCTTGACTCCATCTCTAGGCATATCAAGGATGAGGGGGTCATTAAGAACAGCCAGCATGGTTTTATGAGGGGGAAATAATGTTTGACCAACCTTAGAGCCTTCTATGAGGAAGTGACTAGGTGGAGGGATGATGGTAGAGCAGTAGATGTGGTTTTTCTTGATTTCAGTAAGGCATTTGATACTGTCTCCCGCAGCATCCTCAGAGATAAGCTAAGGAAGTGTGGGCTTGACGATCAGGTAGTGAGGTGGATCAAGAACTGGTTGAAAGGAAGAAGGCAGAGAGTTGTGGTCAATGGGAACTGAGTGTACCCTCAGCAAGTTCTCTGATGACACTGAACTGGGAGCAGTGGCTGACACAACAGAAGGCTGTGTTGCCATTCAGCGAGACCTGGACAGGCTGGAGAGTTGGGCGGGGAGCAACTTGATGAAATTCAACAAGGGCAAGTGTAGAGTCTGGCATCTGGAAAGGAGTGAAGGGAAAGGGACCTGGGGGTCTTGGTGGATAGGAGGATGATCATGAGCCAGCAATGTGCCCTTGTGGCCAAGAAGGCCAATAGCATCCTAGGGTGCATTAGAAAGGCTGTGGTTAGTAGGGCAAGAGAGGTTCTCCTCCCCCTGTACTCTGCCTTGGTGAGGCCACATCTGGAATATTGCGTCCAGTTCTGGGCCCCTCAGTTCAAGAAGGACAGGGAATTGCTTGAAAGAGTCCAGTGCAGAGCCACAAAGATGGTTAAGGGAGTGGAACACCTCCCTTATGAGGAGAGGCTGAGGGACCTGGGTCTCTTTAGCTTGGAGAAGAGGAGACTGAGGGGTGACCTCATCAGTGTTTACAAATATGTAAAGGGTGGGTGTCAGGATGATGGAGCTAGGCTTTTTTCAGTGATATCCAGTGGGAGGACAAGGGGCAATGGGTGTAAACTGGAGCATAGGAGGTTCCACGTTAACATCAGAAAGAACTTCTCTACTGTGAGAGTGACAGAGCACTGGAACAGGTTGCCCAGGGGGGTAGTGGAGTCTCCTACTTTGGAGGTATTCAAGGCCCACCTGAACAAGTTCCTGTGTGATGTACTCTAAGTTATCCTGCTCTTGCAGGGGGGTTGGACTAGATGATCTTTTGTGGTCCATTCCAACCCTTGGGATTCTGTGATTCTGTGTTTTTCTCAGTCTGAGAGTCAAAAACACAGCACTTCACCAGCTACTAAGGAGAAAAATTACTGCTACTGGTACTGCTGAACCCAGGACACCTGCAGAACTAAAATGAGTGGAATGTTGTCTTTTTAGATTTCAGATATCAGGAAGGAAATTTGGAGGTGTTGTCTACAGAGCCGGTTGTTCACACCAGCAGATGGTGCTATGCAGCATTTTATGACTCATCAAACAGTAATTTCTGAACCAGAAAACTACATAGTTTCTAGTTCTGGATATGTTCTCAGCTTTTAGAGATATATGCCATATTTTGTTTTGATGGAATCAGTGGTGCCCAAACACACTTAAACAAACTGGCTGAATGGTCGCACTCAAAGAGTTGTGGTCAACGGTTCAATGTCCAGATGGAGACCAGTAACGAGTCGTGTCCCTCAGGGATTGGTGTTGGGACCGGCCTTGTTTAATATCTTTGTCGCTGACATGGACAATGGAATTGAGTGTGCCCTCAGCAAGTTTGCCGATGACACCAAGCTGTGTGGTTCAGTTGATACGCTAGAGGGAAGGAATGCCATTCAGAGGGACCTTGACACACTTGTGAGGTGGACTGATGCCAACCTCATGAAGTTTAACCATGCCAAGTGCAAGGTCCTACACCTGGGTGGGAGCAATCCCAGGCACAGCTACAGGTTGGGCAAAGAGCTAATTCATGGTAGTCCTGCGGAGAAGGACTTGGGGGTGTTAGTCAATGAGAAAATTAACATGAGCCAGCAGTGTGCACTCACAGCCCAGAAAGCCAACCATATACTGGGCTGCATCAAAAGGAGAGTGACCAGCAGGTCAAAGGAGGTGATCCTGCCCCTCTACTCTGCTCTCGTGAGACCTCACTTGGAGTATTGTGTGGAGTTCTAGTGTCCTCAACATAAAAAGGACATGGTGCTGTTAGAACAAGTCCAGAGGTGGGCCACAAGGATGATCAGGGGACTGGAGCACCTCCCATATGAAGACAGGCTGAGTAAGTTGGGGCTGTTCAGCCTGGAGAAGAGAAGGCTGCGTGGAGACCTCATAGCAGCCTTCCAGTATCTGAAGGGGGCCTACAGGGATGCTGGGGAGGGACTATACATTAGGGGCTGTAGTGATAGGACAAGGGGTAACAGGTTGAAACTTAAACAGCAGAGGTTTAGACTGGATATAAGGAAGAAATTCTTTACTGTTAGGGTGGTGAGGTACTGGAATGGGTTGCCCAGGGAGGTTGTGAATGTTCCATCCCTGGCAGTGTTCAAGACCAGGTTGGATGAAGCCTTGGGTTATATGGTTTAGTGTGAGGTGTCCCTGCCCATGGCAGGGGGGTTGGAACTAGATGATCTTAAGGTCCTTTCCAATCCTAACTCTTCTATGATTCTATGATTCTATGCTCATGTTGCTTAGTAAAGGTTTGAATTTTATGACTGAATAACAAATAAAACTTTTATATTAAGAGCTAAAATGGTTTAGAAAATAAAGTAATTCTGGGAACTGGAAGTAAAACAGCAGCTAAACTTTATTTATGGAATACAGATGAGGGAAAGCTTGGTATTTTTTTTGGTTGTGTGGATTTTTTGTTTGTGGTGGTTTTTTTCCTTTCAATAATAACCCTAGCTGTGTGAATAGTACAAAACAGTTGGAATTTTCAATTATATAATGCATACTAACTGAGGGCCTAAAAGCATTCAGTGAATTAATGTACTCTGGATGTATCTTTTAGATTAAAACTGTGTAACAAATTAAATTACCTTGTATTTAGTTTTAAACTACAATGCAGCTGTACATTGCTCCGAGATTCAGTTGTGTAGCAAAAGGATTAAGTGCATATTCTGATACAAGAATCAAATATGGAGCAGTTGAATTGTAAATCAGACTGTTCCAAGGTTTCAATTTGTTGTTTTAGTCAGTTACAAGTACAGCATTTAAATGCATAAGATTAGTCTACCCAAAGTAAACAAGCAGTAGTCTGTGTACATACCTAGCAATTGGTTAGGGTTATATGTATGCAGCTGATTGTTTCTGATAATGGATTAAAGTTTAGCATAAAGAAAAGCTGTTCATTAGGGAGCATAAATTTCTGATTGCAATAACCTGCATCTAGAATTGAATGGATATTAATATGCTAACCATAAAAAACAGAAAGTAGCTAGTTGGATGGTTATTAGCAAAGTGTCTGCATTTCTGTTGTCTATTAAACCTGGCTTTTTCAAAGACGGAGAGTATGTTTTAGGACACTTTTTTAAATCATAGTGTTTGAGCCTTTTAAATATGAGATGGGATTGTATTATGTGGGCTGTATAAATTTTGTGACACTGTAGTAAAATGCATCCTTTGTAGACTGTAAACTCAGTGGAGAGCAGACCTACACTTAAAAGTTTTGATATAATTAGAAATAGTGTTTGCATGCAGAGTTAAATTTTAGTTCAGAAATTATATTGCTTTGTATCTTAACAATTTTAAAAAAATTATATAGTTTTTTTATAGCAATATGCACAAACTAGGTACAAACAGTTTTGGTTGGTTTTGCTTGTTATAAGCGATGTTTAAAAATGTACTGTACCTGCATAGTTTGAAAAAGTGCAGACTATTTGCTTCCAAAGTGAACAATATAGGCGCAGGCAGAATTATGGTTTTGGGGAGCATCCTGATTATTGAAACTTATATCTGTTAGAATTCTAAACTATTAGGCTGAGCTGTCTGTAAGTTAATATCTTGGCTTAGAAAACTACTAGGAAAATGTTACTTTAATTTGAATAACATAGATTTTTTCCCAAGAACCGTGGGGATTTTTTTTTAGATAACCAGATAATACAACTGCATTCACCTGTTAGTTTTTGTTTGGGTTTTTTTTGGGGGGGTTGGGGGGTGTGTTTTGTTTTTTTTTTTTTAAACCTATTTGACAGGAAATTTTGCACTTTTTTTTTATGCAAGCATATACTGAAACATATTTGGCTTTCCATTTCTATACTGAAATATATTTCTAATGTCGAAAAATGAGTCTTACATTTACATTGAAACATGTAAGACTTCAAAACTGTCTTTTATATTGAAAAGAATAAACAAGATAAGAATGTATTATTAGTAAATTACCAAAGACAAGTATGGTTTTGAAAAGACAGTTAAGCAGAGTGACAGTGTTCAGACTTAGTATCTTCATGTCAATGCTTTGTCTCTTATGAAGCTGATAATATTTTAAAGAAAATCTATAACTTAAACAGACATTTCAGAATTTGAAGCCTCTCTTTGAAATAACTAAAAATTGTTATATTCATCACAAGTTTCAACAGTTTAAAAACTTCTAAAAGAAGGAGAAAATGCTGACCACTGTTCATAGCTAAGTTGCTATTATTGGCTGAGTTATGTTTCTATATACTTAAGCACTTGATTTTACAAAATTAGCGGTAGGTTTGCAATATTATTGCTGCAAGATTAATTAAATTGTAGTTAGAAGCTAAGAATCAGTATCACATTTTCAACATTGTAATAATGCAGATAAAAATGTATTTCCAATATACCAATATAGGCCAGCTATCACTGGACTGGAAAAATATACTTGCTGTCCACACAAAATTAAAATTATTCATAGGGAGTGTTATAAACTTGTAAAGATTTTATTGCATTTATAATTAAGATATATATTCCTGATGTTTCTTTTAGGGGAAAGTAAACTCTCTTGCATAAGGGAAACTTTTTAGTATCATCTTTAGAACATTAATATTTCAGGAATATGTATAATTTAATTGTAAATGTAAATTACTTTGGTTTTTTTTGTGATGAACTGTGGTCTAATTTCTTCATATATTTCCTATTTAATATCCTGAAAATGTGTATTGAAATTACTAACTTGCCTGTCCTTGAACTCATTGCATTACTACACCTCATCTCAGTTCTTCATTTAGTTTGTATGGTTTCCAAATTGTACCCTTGATGACAGAAGGCAGGACATTGTTGTATCGGAGTTAATAAAGCAGAAACACAAGCCTAATTACTATGGGATGTAAGCCATGCTGGCAAGATTTACCTTTTGCATAGGTCCATGTGTGGTTAATACTTCCAAATAAAATTAATAGGTAGGCATGTGTGTGTGTTTATCAGGTTGAAATAATTAATTTTTGTACTACAATTTTGATATATTAACTGCCGCGGCCAGGTGGAGGGGAGAAAACACCGATACGATGTAGGTTCACAAAATGCTCCGTTTATTGATTACAAGGCTGCTCTTAATATACTGTCTTACACGCGATCACACATTACTTGATTGGCTGCTTCGCTTTGCCCACGAGGGATACACGCTCCCCTTTACCTCTCCTGATTGGTTTCACACCTTCGCTTCAGCTTAGCGTTACATCATGCTTCTGCAATTACTGGCATCTTGTTATTGCGTTCCTGTTTTGCTGATCTTGACACTTCTTCTTCTTTTAACCTGGGGTCATAAGTTCACTTTCTCACAGCTTGCTGTAAGCCTGTGCAAGCACCCATGCTCGACCCCCAACATCTCCCCCTCTTTTTTCAAATAAGGCGTTCGTCATCTGCTGCACGCGTTGTATAATACATTGTAACAAACAAGGTCCAAAAAACAAAATTAACAACATAATCATTATTGGTCTGCTAAACATCATGATGAAACTCCTTAACCAACTACTTATTCCTAACGATTTTAACCAAGAGTCTATAGGATTTGCTTCTTCAGTAAGTTTTTTCATTGTGAACAGATTCAGAATAATCAGAAAGATTCATACAACACATGCCCAGAAGCATTCTAATGCAAAGGGGATGTGTAGCAGCTGTAAACTGTACAGTGTTAACAGTCAAGGAGTTACACTCCCCCTTTATTTTTTTTTTTTTTTTTTTTTTGGTCAGACAAAAAGCCATTTATTGCAAAGCATTAACTCCTTATATACTATTGCTTACACTCACCTACAGCAATTTGGCATATCATGATTGGATACTTGTCTTGAGGACCCTTAGTGACTAACATATAATTGGTTAAGCACAGGTGTGAGAACTTGACCTCGAACGCTTGCCAACAGTCCACAGTTCTCATAAGTCAGTGAATTACAGCTTCTTCTTATCTTGCTTGCTTAGGCTTCCTCGGGCCTCTCACGGCCTTGCTGTATCCCTCAGAGTTATTCAGACCTCATGTACCAAATATTCATTTTCCTGTGAGAACACTGTCTCCACATCTCCCCCTTTTTAGTTTTACTAGAAGTTTTTTACAATTTGGTTTGTCTGCTCTGTCACTGCTTGACTTGTGTAACATAACAACACACTACTCTAGGCAGCATTATTTCAGTAAGATTGGCCTGATTTGAAGTCACTTGAACCTTTATAACATGTGGCATACCAGTGAATCCTACACACCATGTAACAGGATGGAATAATGAGGATTTAACACATGTGCTCAGTATACTTGTCCATTACCCATGGTCACAAATAATAGAACAGATATTACAAAGATTTTACACAGATTTCTATCATAGCTGTTTCTTTATGTTGTTCTGCGGCTTTATACTTTTCGCTGGCAGTCAGTATGGTCCTGTTGATAGCTGTACACAGCTGGGCCTACCCTTTTTCTCCTGTATGGCTCTCTGATAACAGCGGAGGCCATCCCTCACATCAAGGTCTGGCATGGCATGTGTCTCCACAGCTCTACACCTGCTGGGTTGCAGCCAGCAGCGGAGCTAAAGGTTCTTCTTGGTGGCAAACACAGAGGCCAACCCAGTCTTGCCCTTGACTGTAGTAGCAGGCATTTGGTCAATCTCAGTCCCTGAACATTGTTGTCAATGCAGAGTTTCACCTGCTTAACCCAGTAACAAGTCACTACTACAGCAAAGCACACACAGATTTACATTAGCAGAGTAACTATTACAGAGTGCATCAGCATGTTGAAGATGCTGATGACAGAGAGGGACTAACCAAAGAAATTTCTTACCAGTGGAGTTCTCCCACCCTCTTAATTTGTTCAATTACCTGCTTTATAACACTACCATCATATTAGAATCTTTCTAGCTTTTACCTTAGCATTTTCTAGCAGCTACTGCAAATCTACATGCTCTAACATCTCTTTCACAAGTGACAATTCCATACAATACAAGGTATAGTTTCTTATTAGCAACTGGCTAGTAAATACAGGTGGTTTTATACGCAAAATCACAACCTCTAATAATAGCTACTTTACAAGCATGCATATTCAAGCTGTTACTTTTCAGTTGCCCTCAAGTGATTTTTTTGTTTGTTTTTTTTTTTTGTTTTTTTTGGATTACACATGCATATTGTCTAGAAAACAAGCTTTAAGCAATATACATCAAAACTACAGTCATTAATAACAGCTAGAGTGAGTTATCATTACCCTTTTTTTTCTATTTTTTTTTTCTATTTTTTTCTTTTTTTTATTTTTGTTCTTTTTTTTCTATTTTTTTTATATTTTTTTCTTTTTTTTTTGTTTTGGTTTTTGGTTTTTTTTTTTTTCAAAGTCGCTCACCCTGCTTTGCACAGCTAAAACCACCGGCCTATCGGCAACTGCACTTTTGCATTAACCTTTTCTTGCCCGAAAGGTTAAACTGCTACCTGTTAAAACTTTTACATGAACCTGACAACAAAAAATATATAGAACACTGTCTGCCCTCATCTCACACACACACACATATGCACATATGCACACATGGGATCCCACAAGCACACTCCACACAACTACAATATTTGAAACACAAATTCCAGACAATCATTGTTCCCACTGCACAGTCCCACATACAGGACGTGGCACAAGGACCCTGTAAAGACTATCAGGAAACCAGCTCCGAGAAGCACCATCGCAGTGCGAGGTGGCAGGCTCAACCTTAGCGGGCGTCCCCGCAGAGGCTCTGCCTCCCTCACATCGCATGAGGCTTGGGCTTTTCTACTGACCAAAATGCACACTCGTTCCGACACAGGTGGCCAGCCTATGTTGGAAGAAGTTGCCAGCAATATCTATAAAGGTTTCCAAGGGTTGATAGAAACATGGACATACTTATATTTACCAACTTCTAGTACATGAGTATCACAGAGAGACTGTATCAAAGGAGTTGTATATGGGGTCCCAACTCCACGGTCTGACACATTCTGCCCGTTACCCCTGATAAGAGCATACAAGAGACCTTCCCATCTCAGGTGGGAAGCACACACACCACGGGAAACCGTGCAATACATCCACATCCCCCACCCATCTCACTTCTCCTTTTACAGCTACACATTTATCATGAGGATATGGGGGATATAAATCAGGCTTCTTTTCCGGATGAATAGGCTCCAGGTCAAAAGCACCATCCAGGTCAGCATCGGCATTATCAGGCATCAGAATCTCAGGAGCAGCAACAGCAAACTGATGAACGTGCACAGGCTCCTTCTTGGGGTCAATAGGGCTCAGGTCGAAAGGATCATCTTCATCCCCAACATCAATCTTCACTGCCGCAGCGGCAACCAGTGGAGGTTCGGTGGGGGGGGGGCACGCTGATCTCCATGATTTTTTTTTTTTTTTTTTTTTTACTTTAACATCTCTAAAACAGTTCTCCAACTGACTAACAAACTTTTCACAGCATCATTGCCTTTCGTGGCTGCATTCCACAGCTTAACTCCTGCCCCATTCCACAAGGATATCTCAAATCCGGTAGACTCATAAATCTCTGGGTAACGTGTCTTCGACCATTTCAACATTAACTTTAGGTCTGTCTCTTTAAGGGTTGCTCCCTTCACCTTAGGAAGGACTGAAAACATCCATAAATCAGGGGCTTCTTCCTTAGTAATTTTCTCCCAAGTCTCGAGATTAAAAGCTTCACCGACTCCCACAATTCTTCCCCTATCTTACGCCATTGATCTTTGGAGAATAACTGTCCCGTATTTTCTAACAACCCCCTTCGTCGGCACCAAAATAAAAAGTCCACAAGTTCCTGTCGGGGTATCGAGTACCCTGTTTTCTTCGCTACACTTCTATCGTAGCCTTTTCTATCGCTGATACAGCGAAACCCATCCCGAACCAGACCGCAGTCTGCCTGACTCACCGGTCAGCCGTGGCCACGTAATTTGAGCTCTTTTCCTGCCTCTCTCGGACAGCCTGCCTCTCTCAGGCAGCCGGGATCTCCACCTTCTCTCGTCCGCGGTCTCTCTCTCTCCTGGTATCACGTCGGGGTCACCAGAATGCCGCGGCCAGGTGGAGGGGAGAAAACACCGATACGATGTAGGTTCACAAAATGCTCCGTTTATTGATTACAAGGCTGCTCTTAATATACTGTCTTACACGCGATCACACATTACTTGATTGGCTGCTTCGCTTTGCCCACGAGGGATACACGCTCCCCTTTACCTCTCCTGATTGGTTTCACACCTTCGCTTCAGCTTAGCGTTACATCATGCTTCTGCAATTACTGGCATCTTGTTATTGCGTTCCTGTTTTGCTGATCTTGACACTTCTTCTTCTTTTAACCTGGGGTCATAAGTTCACTTTCTCACAGCTTGCTGTAAGCCTGTTCAAGCACCCATGCTCGACCCCCAACAATTAACTTTTTTTTTTTAGGCTTCCATGTATATATTACTGCAATAGTTTTCAGATGCTTTATGTTCAATTCTGAAAACTTAGATATACATGGAAGCTTTCATCTGAGTTACATGATTATTCAAATACAGTGTAGACACTCTCAGGCATTGCTTCTACCTCTGTAAATTTATATTTAAAAGTGTGCATACTTGTATATATTTAAGATATTTTCAAAACTTGTATGTGCATAACAAACTGCAAATACTTGTCATTATAGTATTACATATAATGCGTGCAGAATATTAAACATGACTTTGTATGGACTTTTGGTAAGTATATGTATATGTATCTATATACAAGCTTGTGCATGCACACATGTAGAGAAATGAGTGTTGCAAATACTGTCTTTATTTTGTTGCCACTGTCTTATTACTCATCACTCACAGCGTTGGCCCACAGTTCTTGTAAATCATAGTGATTTTAAAGATAAAATGGTTTAATCACATATTTCAGATCTCCACAACTAATACACATTTTTTTAAGAGAAATAAATCATGCATCTGCAAATGTAGGGTATTTAATTTTCTGGGTATTATGTGAATCTGGAAACTTCTAAGTCTAAGTGGTATTTATTTGTTCTGAAGTGATGCAGTCTTTATTCAATAAAAAGAAATACAGGCAAGTTTTCATACTATGAGGCTGAAAAAATGTTATGGTAGTTTTATTGATTGACTGTATGTAAATTATAGTTCAATCTGTGTCTTTTTAAGTGGATTACATTCCATAAAGATCCTTTTACTGTATTGACTTGGATGTACCATTGCCGGGGAACGGACTCAGTCAGAGACCAATATGATCAGACAAAAAGCCATTTATTGCAAAGCATTAACTCCTTATATACTATTGCTTACACACACCTACAGCAATTTGGCATATCATGATTGGATACTTGTCTTGAGGACCCTTAGTGACTAACATATAATTGGTTAAACACAGGTGTGAGAACTTGACCTCGAACGCTTGCCAACAGTCCACAGTTCTCATAACAGTGAATTACGGCTTCTTCTTATCTTGCTTGCTTAGGCTTCCTCGGGCCTCCCACAGCCTTGCTGTATCCCTTGGAGTTATTCAGAGCTCATGTACCAAATATTCATTTTCCTGTAAGAACACTGTCTCCACATCTCCCCCTTCTTAGTTTTACTAAAAGTTTTTTACAATTTGTTGTGTCTGCTCTATCACTGCTTGACTTGTGTAACATAACAACCCACTACTCTAGGTAGCATTATTTCAGTAAGATTTGTCTGATTTGAAGTCACTTGAAGTCACCTTTATGATTCGGAGAAAACTCCAGGAACAAACTTGCCAACAAAGTTTTCAAGCTGACAAGCAGGTATTCTTTATTGCGGCGCCGGGAGACACGGGGGGATAACTCCTCCTAACGTGTGTCTCTCTATTACTACACAAGCCATCCTTATATAGTCCCTGGGCATACATACATATTCATGAGGCTACGTATGGATTACATCATTTTCCAGAAAGCTCCCCGCATGCATACAGAACTGTGGTGGTGGTCTCTGAGGGTCGTTTACTTCTTCCAACAATCTTCACCACTTCTGGCAGCCTTTGAAGCACGCGCAGTAGATGCTCATACCAGTTTAATTGGTTCACTAGCACCAGAGACATAATAATCCCCCTATCCTCCTACTTATCAGTTAGTTTACCCACAGCCTATCCTGGACACCTGCTATTCCCAGATACTCCTTACCCCTGTGTCCTGTTTTTCTAGACTGTTTTTCTTAAGACCACATCAACTATAACAATTTATCTTGTGCCAGTATGTTCTCTAGCTGTACTCTATTTTTTTCTATGTATTATGCACCTCAGTAATTTTCCACTGCTACTGTTACAAAGCCATTGAACTTAACATTGCTTAAAACTAATTCTAAAGGTTTATAAATTCCATTTTGTGATTTTCTGTTCCCCTTGTTTCAATTCCCCCCTTTTTCTGTCCTTTTGCAAATTCTTTTGCAACATCTTATATATTACCATTACCATCCAAAGTCCTTTGAAATAATTTCCCATTTCTACTCAGTGCTTAATTTCATTCCTTTTCCAATCTTCATAATTTATCATAGATAGTTTACAACACCAGAGGGAACATTGTATCATACCACAAGTAAACAATATTAAAATAATTAACATCCATATTCTTGCAATCAGTTGCCTCAACCAGGAGAGATTAGGTAACCATGTAGTTCTTCCATATTTCTTCGAAACCATAGGAGGTGTCATCCATGGCCGTCCCATGAAATATCTTAGTTTGTTTCCAAATTTCCTCCAGATATGTTTCAATTCTGCCACTTTGGTCTATGTAGGAAAAACAGCTTTCATTGATTATGGAACAAACTCCTCCTTCTGATGCCAATAACATGTCTGGAGCCATTTGGTTTTATACCACTTTAGATAGGCTCGTTATGTTTTGTTGTTCTGCCTGCATTATATCAATATCTTTACTTTCCATTTCCTCTATGGTTGCTGAGATATTTACAATTGCTATCTCTAATTCACTTACTCCCAAAGATGGAATTAGCCCTCTCACAAAACTATGAAATGCAGTGTGCCATTCAATAATAGGGTTAAACCTTTGCTTAATCCGTTTAACAAAACTTCTAATCCAGGTTCCGGAAGGATACCTGTTGATAATAGTAAAATTGGGTATTATAGCACCTAAGGCGCATGCCCCCTTCCAGTTGGGGGTAAAGTTTTATAAGCATTTTCTCCACATAACCAATACCATCCTTTCCCTTTAGGAACGGGCCACCACTGAACTACGATACCATCTATATTAATAGTGTAATTGCAATTTGAATGATGACCTACATCTGTGGCACTTAAGCAAGTATAGTCTCCTACCCTGGTTCCTGGTGTAATACATCTTTGTGCACAGGTGTAATATTTATTGCCTGGATTAGGATTAACTATTCCAAATTTGAACCTTTCATTTGAATACAAATTGCTAGTGTTCACCCACAGATTTGTCCATGAAACAGTGTTAGGAATTGGAACTCCAATTAATGGGAGTTCCAGGCTTTCTCTTGATTTAGGCAACTGTGCACACACCCGACAGTCACTACGATTAAAAACTTTAGTAACATTTTGCATTAATTTCAGGTATAAATTCTGGTCTCAAGCTTATGCACCAGTTATCAAATGAGTCCAAATTATCACCGACGCAATTTCATACGTAAGAGTACTGAAGGTTCCATCTGCCACGTCTTCTCTGGTTCTGGTGCTTTCTTTATTCTTGAATAATGTATCCAAGCAGGTTGTTCCTTTTTCTTCACTGCTGTAAAGGTGGTCAGTAATATCTGGTACAGTCCACTCCAGTTGTCCTGTAGAGGATCTCCTGAAAAATTCTTAACATAAGCCCAGTCTCTAGATCTGAAAGGGTGAATCAGATAATCCAAACCTCTTGCTCTTGTCCCTGCTACTCTCTTATTTATCTCTTCCAATTCTTTTCCCAGATTGACCAAAAACTGTCAGAGATAGCCTTCCCCAATTCCTGCAGACTTTCTCCTTTAACTTGGGACTGTTATGGTCTTTCATATAAAATTACAAATGGGATAACCTCTTCTTTCCACCGAGGTTTAGTTTGAATTCTTAATAGAGCCAGTGGTAAACCTTGGTGCCAATATAATTTCATTTCCTGACATATTTTCCTAATTTGTTGTTTGATCAGATGGTTTATCTTTTCTACATGCCCACTGGCCTGAGGCCTGTATGGAGCATGTACTTGCCAATCAATTTCCAATTTTTGCTAATTTCTCATAACAATTTTGCACTAAACTGCAAACCTCGGTTGGAAGAAATTGCTGCTGGTACTCCAAAGCAAGGTATTATCTCATTAAATAATGTTTTAATCAGTTGTCTTGCATTATTTATCCTACAAGGGAATGCTTCTGGCCAGCCAGAAAAAGTATCTGTTAACTACAACAAATATTGATAACCCCCTTTTCTTGATAATTCAGAAAAATCTATTTGCCGCTGCTGTCCCAGGAAACTTCCTCTTAAAATTGTCCCAATTTGATTTCTATTTTCAGTTTTATGCTTATTCTTAAGACATAGCTGACATTGTTTTGTCACTGATTGAACTGTGTTGTATAGATTTCTTCCTACAATTTGTTTGTCTAAATATTTATATAAAGAGTTGCTACCCCAATGAGTTTTATTATGTTCTCCCTGAACTAACTTCCAGAGTTGGTTATAGGAAATTACAATTCGCCCATCAGGTATCTGAACCCAATCCTCTTTATTTTCCTGTCCTTTTAGATCCTCAATCAATTTTTGTCCCCTTTTGAATACCTAGGTTTAGATTTTTCAATTGTTAGTTTGCCATCACGGATTAAGGACATGATTTGTGATTGTTCAACTGCTTGTTTGGCTTCAGAATTGGCCAAATTATTTCCAATTTCCTGATCAGAGTCACCTTGTTGATGTCCTTTACAGTACATAACAGCTACTTCTTCAGGTAGCTGAACAGCCTCCAGTAATTGTAGAATTTCTGCAGCATGTTTGTTCAAAAGTCCTCATTCTTTTCAGATAGCACCATGTACATAATCAGTCCAAATATTTATCCTTTTGTCTTTAGCCAATTCCAGGGCTCTCATTAATGCTATTATTTCTGCCTTCTGGGCAGAAGTGTTCGAGGGTAAAGGTTTAGCCCCTGTTACCTGTGAAGTGGTGTTAATAGCATATCCTGCCTTTCGTTTACCATTCTTCATGAAGCTACTACCATCATTAAACCAAGAATCAGCATCTTCCAGAGGTTTTTCTTTCAAGTCTGGTCGGCTCAAATATACAGTCTCTATGGTGGCCAAACAGTCTTGTGTTAGTGGTTCTGTCGATTGTTCCTGCAAAAGGATGCTGGATTGACAACATTAGTGACCACACTTTCTATATCATCTTGTTCCACAAGGGTGGCCTGGTATTTAAAAAAAAACATGAAGGAGATAACCAGTGGGCTACTTTCTGTTCCAGGACCGCTGATACAACATGGGACATTAGCACAGTAATTTTTGTCCCAAGGTGAATTTGCGAGCTTCTTCAATATTCATGACAACGGCTGCCACAGCCCTTAGGCACCTGGGCCATCCTTTGCTTGCTTCATCCAGCTGTTTTGAAAAACGTCACTGCCCTTCTGTAGGGTCCTAGATTTCGAGCAAGGACCCCCAAAGCTATTCCCTGTTCTTCATAGGAATATAGCCAAAAGGATTTAGTTACATCCAGAAGTCACAGAGCTGCAGCTCTCATTAGCTCTGTTTTTAAATTTCTAAAATCCCCCTCTGCTGAATTAGTCCATTCTAAAGAGGGAGGATTTCCCTTCAACAGTTCATATAGTGGTCTTACCAGAACACTGTAATCATGGATCCAAAGTCTGCACCATCCAGTCATTCCCAGTAATGTCCGGAGCTCCTTGCCAGTTGATGGTTGTGGAGTCTGACAGATGGCTTCTTTTCTAGAAGCTTCAAGTTCTCTCTGTCCTCCTGTTATTTCATATCCTAGGTAGGAAACTAGGATTTGGATTAGTTGGGCCTTTTGCCTGGATACCCAATAACCATTCAGTCCCAGAAAAGTTAATAATTCCACTGTCCACTGGACACATTCTTCCTTTATTTCTGTAGCAATTAATAGGTCATCCACATATTGTAACAGAGTCCCCATCTGAGCAGGTGGCTTCCATGATCCTAGTTCTCGTGCTGATTTCCAGAAATTGCTGGACTGTTTTAAATCCTTTAGGTAATACTGTCTAAGTTAACTGAGTTTCCCTTCCTGTGTCAGTATTTTCCCATTTAAAAGCAAATAAATTTTGGCTTTCTTTGGCCAATGGTAAGCAAAAGAAAGCATCCTTTAAATCCAAGATGGCAAAACATTTCTGATTATTATTCAATTTAGTCAATAATTCATACAAATTAGCTACTACTGGACAAACATCCTCTGCAGTTTTGTTGACTGCTTTGAGATCTTGAATCAATCTACAACTTTTATCATCCTATTTCTTTACTGTCCAGAATATTATATTCCAATTCACATTCAATTAATAATGTATATTTTAAAATTTATCAATGACTTTTTTTTTTAATTCCCTTTGATCTTCTAATTTTCAGGGATATTGTTTTATTCTAATTGGGCAGGTCCCCCTTTTTATTTCCACTTTAACAGGCAAAGCGTTTTTCACCTTACCTGGAATTTCAGATGCCCATACTCCCAGATATACCTGATTAAGGATTTCTTCTATTTCAGGGAGGTTCTCATGTTTGCTTTTCTGTTGAATTAAAGATAAACTCAAAACTGCAATTAACTGTTTGTTTTTAACTCTAAATTCCATTCTGCCTTCTTTAAATGTTGCTTCTCACCCTAAGAAATATTTTAGAGAATTTGGCATGCATAAAAATTTATGCATTCCTATTTTTTTCCCAATTTGTACTTTAAGGGTTTCAGAAAGATGCCTCGGGTTGTTTGTGAGTTGGGTTTTTTTTTTCTGTTTTTCTTGG
Source organism: Melopsittacus undulatus (assembly GCF_012275295.1). NCBI lineage: Eukaryota > Metazoa > Chordata > Aves > Psittaciformes > Psittaculidae > Melopsittacus > Melopsittacus undulatus. The sequence goes on from NW_022993942.1 coordinate 2,005,849, forward strand.
TGGCCAGTAGCTCCCACATCTATAACAAATTCCTTTCTCTCAGATTTAACACCAAATAAGTTGCTCCTCTATCCACTAAAATTCCACTTTATTTCCTTTAGTTTCTACTTTTAATTTAACCAGTGGATCTACCAGGGTAGATTCCCCAGGTCCCTGACAGTCTGGTTCCAATTCAGTCGCTGGAGCTGCACCATGGCACTACCCCCCCCAAGGGCAGTCTCGCTTCCAGCGTCCGAACTCTCCCCCCGCAGTTTCAAATCAACCACCGCAGCCGTGGCTATAGCACGACCCAGCTTTTTCTTTTCTACTCGTTCCCAATTCCTATACGCTCTCCATGCTTCCTCCTGTCCACATTTATTCAACAACCCCTCAGTCCCGTCCATGCACGTGTCTGTTCCCACTTGTTTGCCTGCCCCAGCACCCAGTATCCCACGCTCAAACACAGGAGCTGCGCGAGCTCCCCCCTCTTTTCCCCCTTGGTTTTCCTTTTTTTTTTTTCCCTCACAGCTGCTCACCCTGCTCTGCAGGGGCTGCAGATGCCTCTGCAACAGCACTGCTGGTTTAACCCTTAACTCGGAATGTGCATCTGCCGATTGGTGCCAGTGACAGTGATCTCTCGCTCCTTACGAATATCAGAGAGGAGAGATGCAGAGGGTGCTCCTCTCGGAGGTACCTGTGATAGATAATTTTACAGCCTATCTTCCTGATTACTGTTTTTTAACTTTAAACATCTCTCCCCAGTATCACAGGCTGAACAACATCTCTCCATCCATCTTAACTTTCAGTTTTTCCCTGTCCTTTTCCAAAACCAAAATTAAGGGATCTGGTGGAGCCTTATTAATTTTGCATTGCGTCTGTCACTCCACGTGGTCTCTTAAAGTGAAGAACATATCGGCATACATTACTTCATGCCATTTTTCTTGCAGCCTCAAAACAACATTAATTGTAACAATGTATTATAGTTCAGGTTCCATTTTTAGACCATTTTTCCTGATCTTCCAAAGTATACAAAGGCCACCATCGGTTACAAAATTTTTCAAAACAGCTGGACAACATTTTCTTATTTACCGAGCCCCCAGGAGATCCTCCCAGTTCTTTCCAGTGTGCCAAAATGCACCCTGAAGGACTCTTTTGCATGATCTCTTCACTCTGCTGATTTTCCATTATTAATCTCTCACTCACACACACACGGGATCCCACAGACACACTCCACACAGTTACAACACTTGAAACAGACAGAGACTAAAATTCTATCAAACAAACCACAGTTAATAACACAGTTATAATATCCTGTCACCAATACCAAAATCACAAGACCAAAATCCTTAATGTCACAAGCCACAACAAGATCCAAAACCATTTCCACGAGACACCCCCTGCATCTTGCAGGACCCAAACCACAAGAAGCCCCCTGCTTCTTGAGGGTGTATACCAGTAAAATCCAAAACCTTTTCTACAAGACTCCCACTGCGTCTTGCAGGACCCAAACCACAAGAAGCCCCCTGCTTCTTGAGGGTGTATACCAAACGTACGCTAGCAGCCGGGTATACGCCTTTACCTACGAGATTTCTTATCTCGATTTACGGAAGGCTTCCAAACCTCACGTACGCTTACCAAACCAACCCAATTACCAATGCAGTCTTTATGCAAGATGCCCCCTGCACCTTACAGACTATAGAAAAGAAAAGAATACCTTTTATGAAGATGGTCCTTGTCTGCTCCCGCAGCGATCCGAATGAGTCGAGGGGTCCCTCCGGGAAAAACTCCCGAGGGCCCTAGGGAGCCCTGTCCTCAGCGGGTCCTGCAGCCGAGCAGAGAGGGTCCCATCTGGGGTGCCAAATTGATTCGGAGAAAACTCCAGGAACAAACTTGCCAACAAAGTTTTCAAGCTGACAAGCAGGTATTCTTTATTGCGGCGCCGGGAGACACGGGGGGATAACTCCTCCTAACGTGTGTCTCTCTATTACTACACAAGCCATCCTTATATAGTCCCTGGGCATACATACATATTCATGAGGCTATGTATGGATTACATCATTTTCCAGAAAGCTCCCCGCATGCATACAGAACTGTGGTGGTGGTCTCTGAGGGTCGTTTACTTCTTCCAACAATCTTCATCACTTCTGGCAGCCTTTGAAGCACGCGCAGTAGATGCTCATACCAGTTTAATTGGTTCACTAGCACCAGAGACATAATAATCCCCCTATCCTCCTACTTATCAGTTAGTTTACCCACAGCCTATCCTGGACACCTGCTATTCCCAGATACTCCTTACCCCTGTGTCCTGTTTTTCTAGACTGTTTTTCTTAAGACCACATCAACTATAACGATTTATCTTGTGCCAGTATGTTCTCTAGTTGTACTCTATTTTTTTCTATGTATTATGCACCTCAGTAATTTTCCACTGCTACTGTTACAAAGCCATTGAACTTAACATTGCTTAAAACTAATTCTAAAGGTTTATAAATTCCATTTTGTGATTTTCTGTTCCCCTTGTTTCATTTATAACATGTGGCATACCAGTGAATCCTACACACCATGTAACAGGATGGATTAATGGGGATTTAAGAGATGTGCTCAGTATACTTGTCCATTACCCATGGTCACAAATAATAGAACAGATATTACAAAGATTTCTGTCATTGCTGTTTCTTTATGTTGCTGAGTTCTGGGGCCTTGTATATTTCGCTGGCAGTCAGTATGGTCCTGTTGATAGCTGTACACAGCTGGGCCTGCCCTTTTTCTCCTGGATGGCTCTCTGATAACAACAGAGGCCATCCCTCACATCAAGGTCTGGCATGACATGTGTCTCCACCGCTCTACACCTGCTGGGTTGCAGCCAGCAGCGGAGCTAAAGGTTCTTCTTGGTGGCAGACACAGAGGCCAACCCAGTCTTGCCCTTGACTGTGGTAGCAGGCATTTGGTCAATCTCAGTCCTTGCACCTTTTTGTCAATGCAGAGTTTCACCTGCTTCACCCAGTAACAAGTGACTACTATAGCAAAGCACACACAGATTTACATTAGCAAAGTAACTATCACAGAGTGCATCAGTATGTTGAAGATGCTGATGGCAGTGAGTGACTAACCAAAGAAATTTCTTACCAGTGGAGTTCTCCCGCCCTCTTAATTTGTTCAATTACCTGCTTTATAACACTACCATCATATTAGAAACTTTCTAGCTTTTACCTTAGCATTTTCTAGCAGCTGCTGCAAATTTGCTTTCTTTAACATCTCTTTTACAAGTGACAAATCCATACAATACAAGGTATAGTTTCTTATTAGCAACTGGCTAGTAAATACAGGTGGTTTTATATGCAAAATCACAACCTCTAATAATAGCTACTTTACAAGCACGCATATTCAAGCTGTTACTTTTCAGTTGCCCCCAAGTGATGTTTTACAATCATTCATTTCTCTCTATCTCATTCTGCTTGGGGTTTTCACGGTCAGCTCCTGTAGCTGAGGCATCGAGTTCTTCCACTCATCTGCCCCACTCATGGCAAGGCTTGACAAACTTTGCAGGCAGCTGCCACGAACCTGTAGGTAGGAGGACAGAAATATACCCCCTCTCCCAGGTTATCAGTTTTTGAGAAGTAGACAGGTTAAAGTGATTCCTTAAAGCAGAAGCATTCTGATACAAATGGAATGTGAAGCAGCTGCAGAAATAGACTGCACAGTGTTAACAGTCAAGGAGTTTGCTCCATCATTACACCTTTTTTTTTTTTTCTCTCTGTCAGACAAGCGGAATCAAAAGCAATACTTCCTAACCCCTATGGCTCAGACCACATTGTAACATTATAAGGGGGGTTTCCTTGAAACCTTTATATTTAATCAGCCTGTCAGTGTCCCAAGAAAGATAAGACCCTTGTGTCCAACCAGCCTGTCTGCATCCCATTGTGGGAACCGTACTGGACAGCCCAATGTATCAGAGGGTGATTCAACTAACCCATTCAGGAACCCACATTGACAGCATCACTAAATCAAATCCCTTACGTGGTGTTGATAGTACACTGGCTGGAAAACAAACTTGAAGCAATACACAACAAAACTATTGTCATTAATAACAGCTAGAGTGAGTTATCATTACCCTTTTTTTTTTTTTCAAAGTTGCTCACCCTGCTTTGCACAGCTAAAACCACCGGCCTATGGGCAGCAGCCTTCTCAGCAGCAGCAAAAAATACCTGCCGCACTTTTGCATTAACCCTTTCTTGCCTGAAATGCTGAACTGCTACAGTTAAAAACTTTTACATGAACCCGACAAGGAAAAACACACAGAAAACCGTCTGCTCTCATCACACACACACACACACACACATGGGATCCCACAAGCACACTCCCCACAACTACAATCATTACTCCCACTACACGGTCCCACATGCAGAGCGTGGCACAAGGCCCCTGTGAAGACTATCAGGAAAGCAGCTCCGAGAAGCATCATTGCAGTGCGAGGTGGCAGGCTCAACCTTAGCGGGCGTCCCCGCAGAGGCTCTGCCTCCCTCACATCGCATAAGGCTTGGGCTTTTCTACTGACCAAAATGCACACTCATTTCGACACAGGTGGCCAGCCTATGTTGGAAGAAGTTGCCAGCAATATCTATAAAGGTTTCCAAGGGTTGATAGAAACATGGACATACTTATATTTACCAACTTCTAGTACACAAGTATCACAGAGAGACTGTATCAAAGGAGTTGTATATGGGGTCCCAACTCCACGGTCTGACACATTCTGCCTGATACCCTTGATAAGAGCATACAAGAGATTTTCCCATCTTGGGTGGGAAGCACACACCACGGGAAACCGTGCAATACATCTGCATCCCCCACCCGTTTTTCTTCTCCCTTTACAGCTGCCTATTTATCAGGAGGATCTGGGGGATATAAATCAGGCTTCTTTTCCAGATGAATAGGCTCCAGGTCAAAAGCACCATCCAGGTCAGCATCGGCATTATCAGGGGTCAGAAACTGATGAACGTGCACAGGCTCCTTCTTGGGGACACTAGGGCCTGCGTTGAAAGGATCGTCTTCATCCCCGTCTTCAGTCTTCACAGCCGTGGCGGCAACCGGCGGAGGTTCGGGGGGAGGGGGGCGCGCTGGTCTCCATGATCTCATTTTTTGACTTTAACATCTCTAAAACAGTTCTCCAAATGACTAACAAACTTTTCACAGCATCATTGCTTTCGTGGCTGCATTCCACAGCTTAACTCCTGCATCGTTCTACAAGGATATCTCAAATGCGGTAGACTCATCAATCTCTGGGTAATGAGTCTTCAACCATTTCAACATTAACTTTAAGTCTGTCTCTTTAAAGGTTGCTCCCTTCACCTTAAGAAGGACTGAAAACATCCATAAGTCAGAGTCTTCTTCCTTAGTAGTATTTTCCCAAGTCTCGAGATTAAAAGCTTCGCAGACTCCCACAATTAACTACTTACTCCAGAGCAACAATCTTTTTAGCATAGCTTCATCATAGTCTGTCCCTCTCACAGAGAGGATATGTTGGAGGAGCTTAAGTATTACTTCTTTACTTAACTGTTTTCCCATCCTTAAGCTCCCTTCCAACCGTCCGGCTGCTCACCTTATTTGCACTGCACAGTGTCTTCCAGGCTCACAAGGCTCCGATCCGCGGATTCACTCCTCCGAGGCTTCTGCCTCCCAATCTTGGTCCAGACAGATCGATTCCAGCCGATTTATTCGCGGCCCAGCGAATCACACCCTCTTCCATTTCAATGTGAACTTATAGAGGTTCCCTGTTCGGGTGCCATTTGCCGCGGAACGGACTCAGTCAGAGATCAATATGATCAGACAAAAAGCCATTTATTGCAAAGCATTAACTCCTTATATAATACTGCTTACACACACCTACAGCAATTTGGCATATCATGATTGGATACTTGTCTTGAGGACCCTTAGTGACTAACATATAATTGGTTAAACACAGGTGTGAGAACTTGACCTCGAACGCTTGCCAACAGTCCACAGTTCTCATAAGTCAGTGAATTACAGCTTCTTCTTATCTTGCTTGCTTAGGCTTCCTCGGGCCTCCCACGGCCTTGCTGTATCCCTCAGAGTTATTCAGAGCTCATGTACCAAATATTCATTTTCCTGTGAGAACACTGTCTCCACATACCATATTACTAGGTACTATGAGTTCAGCTTCTACAAATCTGTTAATACATAAAAACATAAGAAGCCTCTTATGTTCAAACCAGGTTAGAGTGAAGACACCAGATTAATATTAGATCATGTAGAAGTGCCATTAATCAGATATACTTATTTCTCAGAATGTTTCTGCAATTATCATAATTGTTGTGCTAAATATGTTTGGCTTTGGACATAACTCTCTCTTGAAACCCTCTCACTGTGGGACTTGGAATCTTGCACAAAACCTAATTAATATTAAGATTACAGTCCCTGATGAGTTCCCAAGGAGCCAGCATCTGAGCAGACTCTGTAACATTCTTAAGTACAGATGACTTGAATGATCAAGAGCATCTGAGGGAGACACAGAATTCAATAATCCCTTTCTTAGGAAAGTCAAGAGTCCTGGGAGATAAGAGTGAAATCAAGGGAACACATCAAAAAGAAAATTACTGGTATAGTCATGTAGTGTCTCTATTAAAATGCAAAAGTTACGGATTTTTGTAGGGGTGATGTGAACCTTTTCTGTTGTATTGATTAGAGTTTGACTTCTCTAAGATTATCTTAAAAGCTTAAAGAAAAAAGAGACTTCATCAAAAGGCATTTTGTGTTACAGGAGCATGCGTAGTTGTTTTTTTCATTAATTAATACAGCATGTATCAGTGGTTCTTGTTTCTGAGACCTTAAACTGATGCACATTATGTAGGTATTTGTTGCAGTTTTTATTATGACGGTGACCCACAAATGATAAATAGGCCATGTGATTTACTCCGTAAGAAATGTTCCTTGAAAGTACAAAATTGCAAAAATTTTGGGGTTTGTATGCATTAAAATGGCAACAAGTGGTCTTTCTGATATCATATTCTATGGTCTAACTAAATCAACAACTAAATTTACTGTTTGCTGATAGTGTGCTTACCTATTGATTTGTAATCAGAAGTTGGTTTCCTGTCACTTTAAAAGGGAAGCATTAAAAACAAGCCTGACAGTTCTAGATGGAGCTCTGTTTCAGGCTCCATGCTGTACATTTTCTTTTAAAGAGATCACATTTTTTTAAAATGGTTCTACAGTGTCCTGGTTTGAGCAGTAGCAGTCATTTTTTCTCCTTCTTGGTAGCTAGTGCAGTGCTGTGTTTTGACTCTCGGGCTGGGAACGGTTGCTGATAGCACGTATGTTTTGAGTTACTGCTCAAATGTTTGTTTTCTCCAAGGCCTTTTCTGAGCCTCATGCTCTGCCAGGGAGGAGGGGAAGCTAGGAGGAAGGAGAGGCAGGACAGCTGACCTAGGCTAGCCAAAGAGGTATTCCATACCATAGCACGTCATACCCAGGAGGTAACGGAGAGATACCTGGAAGGGCTGGAGCTCTGGGGGGATGGAGGAGGTATCGGTCGGTGCTTGGTGGGGCAGGGTGGGGTGAGTTATGGGTCGTGGCTGGTGAGATGTTGTATTCTCTTCACTTGTTGTTTGCTTTATCATTATTATTTGTAGTAGTAGTGGCAGTAATGATTTGTGTTACACCTTAGCTATTAAACTGTTCTTATCTCAACCCGTGGGGGCTACATTTTTTGGATTCTCCTTCCTAACTCTCCTGGAGTTGGGGGAGCAAAGGGGGGGGAGTGAGTGAATGAGCTGTGCGGACTTGGTTTTAAACCATGACATACAGCTAGACTGAAAAGGCCTGTTACTGTTCATTTTATTACATCGTGCAGGGCTTGTGTATTTAAATTACTTTTTAAGTCCTTCTTAACAAAAATCCATAATTATGCCATAATTTATTTTTTTTTAATTATACGGCTGAAGCTGATATTTCTAGAAGCAAACACAAAACCAAACATCTCAATGCTGGTAAGTATTCTTTCACTATAGATTTACATCATTAACAAAGTTTCTTTATCTGAAACTAAGATATTAAATGTTACTACATGATCAAAAAAGCTCTTCTGTTCAAAAATGCACTTCTATAGCTTTGCTAGGGCTCCTGCACTGTCCCTTAGGTTTGTCATGTGCATTTCACTGAATTGGTTTATTCAAACAGCTACATAAAGATTTGTTTCAAAACCAGTACATCTGACTAATGGAATGCAGCACAGGTGCTTTCTAAATGCAGATTTTTAAACCTTACTCATCCCGTTTTCAGTTCAGTTTATTGTGTATTATGGTAAACTTTGCAGCTGAGGACATTATCCTAAGAAAGTCTAATGTGATATTAGAAGTATGATCTGCCAACATAACCATTTTTGTTCATTTTCCCCATGCCAAACTAGACTAAATTACAAAGGATATGGAATAAAATGTGCCTTCTAGTTTTCTTCTACCTGTTTAATATTAAAAAGAATCAGATCAGAGGGGAAAAACTGAATAACCAAATCATACATATGTATATGCCTTTTGAACTTTGTAATAAAGGCAAAATAACCACTTATTTAGTTAAAATCTAACTTAGAAGTCAACATACAAAGGTGACTGCTGTATAATATTAGACATATTTGTATTATGTGGACATGTTACTGCTCCACCAGAATCTCTCAATAGTAATTACTATGCCAGCACCCTGTTGGCACAATTATACTAAAGCTCTAATTAGTAGTAGTAAGATTAGAATCCCTACATGTTAAATCTACAGAATCAAAGCTGAGTGAAGGATTTGACAGTTTCAAAACATTGTATTGTATAGAGACAGTGTTCTCACAGGAGAATGGATGTTTGGTACATGAGCTCTGAATAACTCTGAAAGATACAGCAAGGCCGTGAGAGACCCAAGGAAGCCTAAGCAAGCAAGATAAGAAGAAGCTGTAATTCACTGAGTGATGAGAACTGTGGACTGTTAGCAAGCTTTTCAGGTCAAGTTCTCACACCTGTGTTTAACCAATTATATGTTAGTCACTAAGGGTCTTCAAGACAAGTATCCAATCATGATATGCCAAATCGCTGTAGGTGTCTGAAAGCAATAGTATATAAGGAGTTAATGCTTTGCAATAAATGGCTTTTTGTCTGATCATATTGATCTCTGACTGAGTCCATTCCACAGCAGGATATCCTCTCAAACCTTGGTCTACCACACCGTTTATTAATGCAACGGAACCAAGATAGACAGTTGCATATATAATCAAACTCAGTATGAATTGTGTCAGGAAAAAAACAAACAAGACTGTGTGTTACGATCCAAAGGAACTTCCAACCTTGTACTGGGTAGAAATGAGAACAAATTCAAAAGAAGGAAGATTAATTGGAACAAGTGAAGTTATAACCAATTTGAGTACCTCACTGTCAATAATTTTTGATGCATGTGATATTATAGATGATGATTTAGATACTAATTGTGGAAGTTTAGAGTGGAGGCGGTACTATAGTAGCCAACCAAAATACATTTGCCCAGATGGATATCAATGTCACATAAATCCTGATTATGTACCTAGTCAAACAGCTAGGTATCAGTCATCACACCTCTGTGGAAGAAAAGGATGGTCTTGTGTATGCTGAGATACTGCAGGCTGTGGATATGATTGTCATGGGTTCAGCATTAGCTCATGCTCTGCCAGGGAGGAGGGAGAGATAGGGCGCCTGGTCTGGGCTAGTCGGGGAGGTATTCCATACCACAGCACGTCCTGCTCGGGGAGGGGACTGGAAGCTGTCCGGGAGGGAAGGAGTTAACACGCCGGGCTGGGCTCGGGGAGGCAACGGGAAGCTGGCTAGGAGGGGAGGGGGGAAGCTCTCTCTCTCTCTTCCGGGCTGGCCTCGTGGCGGCGGGTGGTATCGTATTCTCTTCCCCTGTTTGTCTCCTCTAACATTGATTTGTTATTGGTACCGGTAGTTATTTCTGTTATACCTTGATTGCTGGACTGATTTTACCTCGATCCGTGGGAGTTGTATCCCTCCGGCTCTCCTTCCCATCCCTCCGGGAGTGGGAAGGTGAGGAGGGGGGGGAGGGGAAACAAAGGGGGAACTGTGCAGATTTAGTTTAAACCACGACAATGATTATCAATTTAAGACTCTACGAGCTTCAATCGCAAGAATACAAACAAACAGTAGCTGTACAACCCATGCCTGCAATCCAGTAAATGTAACTCTCATAGATTTGAAAATTGGAAACAGAAACAAGTAACTAAAATTGGACTTAAGATATATGGAACTGTAGAAGACCCCGGTGTGATTATTAGTATTAAGATCAAAGAAAAATATAGAGTCAATACAACATCATTTATTATTCAATTCATTCTATCATGAAATGGAAACTGTAGTACAGTATGAAATACCCACTGTTGCTAAAAATCTTTTTGTAAATCTTGCTGAAAATATAGTTAAAGCACTGAATGTAACTAATTGCTGTGTTTGTAGGGGCACTAACCAGGGAGAGAGATGGCCGTGGAAGGCAATGGAGAGTAATGTAAGCGACCCTGCAATCTGGAAAAATCGAAAAGGGAACAAAAGGAGACAACAATGGATATTGCAAATTAGTATAATCAGAAAAAGTTGTTTGCAAAATTTAGAAAATGGTGAAAAACCAGTAGGAAATTTACTTTGTTAAGGGGGTTGTATATGGAACAGAACAAAGAAAGACTGGGAAAAATGGGGAAATCCTATAGAAATAAATCAACAATTCAGTAACTGGGCTAATGGAACTAACATACCAAATGGTTAGCCCACTCCAAATGGACATTATTGGATCTGTGGTAAAATAGCCTTTGCATTTTTACCTCAAAATTGGACAGGATCATGTATATTAGGAACAATCAGACCTAGTTCCTTTTTATTACCTATAAGCCAAGGGGAATGCTTGGGAGTCCAGTTATACACAGAAACAGATGAACTAAGGAGAAAACGGTATAAAAGAGCACTACAAATTGGTAATTGGAAAGACAATGAGTGGCCATCTGAACGAATAATCTCTTATTATGATCCGGCAACTTGGGTCGAAGATGGGTCCTGGGGATACAGGACTCCTACATATACGTTGAATAGAATTATAAGGCTACAAGCTGTGGTAGAAATAGTGGTAAATAAAACAGGAGATGAATTAGGATTAGTTGCAAAGCAAAATACAAAAATGAAAACTGCAATATACCAGAATCGTCTGGCTTTAGATTACCTGTTAGCTCAAGAAGGAGTCGTCTGTGGAAAATCTAATTTTAGTAATTGCTGTTTGTAAATAGATGATGAAGGAAAACCAATAAGTGAGCTTGTAAGGAAAATGAAAAAGATAGCGTGTGTTCCAGTATAAACCTGGAATGGAACCGATATCGGAGGACTAGGGTCTTGGGGACAACTTTCGAATGGGGATTGGATTACTAAAGTTGGTATAGTGGTATTGGGGATATGCCGCGGAATGGAATCAGTCAAAGATCAATATGATCAGACAAAAAGCCATTTATTGCAAAGCATTAACTCCTTATATACTATTGCTTTCAGAAACCTACAGCAATTTGGCATATCATGATTGGATACTTGTCTTGGAGACCCTTAGTGACTAACATATAATTGGTTAAGCACAGGTGTGAGAACTTGACCTCGAACGCTTGCCAACAGTCCACAGTTCTCATAACTCAGTGAATTACAGCTTCTTCTTATCCTGCTTGCTTAAGCTTCCTCGGGCCTCTCATGGACTTGCTGTATCTTTCAGAGTTATTCAGAGCTCATGTACCAAATATTCATTTTCCTGTGAGAACACTGTCTCCACATCTCCCCCTTTTTAGTTTTACTAGAAGTTTTTTACAATTTGGTTTGTCTGCTCTATCACTGCTTGACTTGTGTAACATAACCACCCACTACTCCAGGCAGCATTATTTCGGTAAGATTAGTCTGATTTGAAGTCACTTGAACCTTTATAACATGTGGCATACCAGTGAATCCTACGCACCATATAACAGGTTGGAATAATGGGGATTTAACAGATATGCCCATTGTACATGGTCACACAGAATAGATATTAATTTGTTCAATTACCTCCTTTACAACACTACCATCATATTAGAATATTTCTAGCTTTTGCCTTTGCGTTTTCTAGTAGCTGCTGCAAATTTTCATGCTCTAACATCTCTTTTACAAGTGATTAATCCATACAATACAAGGTATAGTTTCTTATTAGCAACTGGCTAGTAAATACAGGTGGTTTTATATGCAAAATCACAACCTCTAATAATAGCTACTTTACAAGCACGAATATTCAAGCTGTTACTTTTCAGTTGCCCCCAAGTGATGTTTTGCAATCATTCGTTTCTCTCTATCTCATTCTGCTTGGTGTTTTCACGGTCAGCTCCTGTAGCTGAGGCATCGAGTTCTTCCACTCATCTGCCCCACTCATGGCAAGGCTTGACAAACTTTGCAGGCAGCTGCCATGAACCTGTAGGTAGGAGGACAGAAATATACCCCCTCTTCCAGGTTATCAATTTTTGGGAAGTAGACAGGTTAAAGTGATTCCTTAAAGCATAAGCATTCTGATACAAATGGAATGTGAAGCAGCTGCAGAAATAGACTGCACAGTGTTAACAGTCAAGGAGTTTGCTCCATCATTACACCTTTTTTTTTTTTTCTCTCTGTCAGACAAGCGGAATCAAAAGCAATACTTCCTAACCCCTATGGCTCAGACCACATTGTAACATTATAAGGGGGGTTTCCTTGAACCTTTATTCCTTCCTTGAAGCCTGTCAGTGTCCCAAGAAAGATAAGACCCTTGTGTCCAATCAGCCTGTCTGCATCTCATTGTGGGAACTGTACTGGACAGCCCACTGTATCGGAGGGTGATTTGACTAAACTATTCAGGGACCCATGCTGACAGCGTCACTGAATCAAATCCCTTACGTGGTGTTGATAGTACACTGGCTGGAAAACAAGCTTGAAGCAATACACAACAAAACTACAGTCACTAATAACAGCTAGAGTGAGTTAGTTATTTAGCATGCATAAAATTCTTACCCAATAGTTGTCCCTATAGGGAGAACGCAGGTTCAGCCCATCAACTCATCCCAGAAGTAACAATGAACTTCTCCCCTCTTTTTTTTTTTTTTTTCCCAGAGTCACTCACCGGTCTTTACACAGCTGCTCGCAACAACAAATATCTGCCCCAACCGCACTTTTTCATTAACCCTTTCTTGCCCAAAATGTTAAACTGCTACTCATGAAAACTTCTATATGAACCCGACAACAAAAAAATATACAGAACACTGTCTGCCCTCATGACACACACACACACGTTTGGGATCCCACAAGCACACTCCACACAACTACAGTATTTGAAACACAAAATCCAGACAATCATTACTCCCACTACACGGTCCCACATGCAGAGCGTGGAACAAGGCCCCTGTGAAGACAATCAGGAAACCAGCTCCGAGAAGCATCATTGCAGTGCGAGGTGGTAGGTTAAACCTTAGCAGGCTCTGCCTCCCTCACATCACATGAGGCTTGGGCTTTTATACTGGCCAAAATGCACACTCATTCCGGCACAGGTGGCCAACCTATGTTGGAAGAAGTGGCCAGCAATATCTGTAAAGGTTTGCAAGCGTTGATAGAAACATGGACATACTTATATTTACCAACTTCTAGTACATGAGTATCACAGACAGACTGTATCAAAAGGAGTTGTATATGGGGTCCCAACTCCACAGTCCACCACAGTCCACCCAATACCCTTGATAAGAGCATACAAGAGACTTTCCCACTGCGGGTTTTTAACGAGCATATACACCACAGGGAAACCACACAATACATCTGCATCTCCCACGCATCTCGCTTCACCCTTTACAGCTGCCCATTTATCATGAGGATCTGGGGGATATAAACCAGGCTTCTTTTCTGGATTAATAGGCTCCAGGTCAAAATCACCATCCAGGTCAGCATTGGAATTATCAGGTGTCAGAATATCAAGATCAGCAACAGCAAACTGATAAATGTGCACAGGCTCCTTGTCAGGGTCAACAGGGCCTGAGTTGAAAGGATGGTCTTCATCCCCGTCCTCAGACTTCGCAGCTGTGGTGGCAACTGGTGGAGATTTGGGGGGAAGGGCGGGGAGGGGCTGGAGGGGGTGTCACTGATCTCCATGATCTCATTTTTTGACTTTAACATCTCTAAAACAGTTCTCCAAATGACTAACAAATTTTTCACAGTGTCATTGCCTTTCGTGGCTTCGTTCCACAGTTTAACTCCTGGCTCATTCCACAAAGAGATCTCCAATCCGGTAGACTCATCGATCTCTGAGTAATGCGTCTTCAACCATTTCAGCATTAACTTTAAGTCTGTCTCTTTAATGGTTGCTCCCTTCACCTTAAGAAGGACTGAAAACATCCCTAAAATGGAGGCTTCTTCCTTAGTAATTTTTTCCCAAGTCTCGAGATCAAAGGCTTCGCTCACTCCCATAATTAACACCTTCTTACTCCAAAGCAAGAATCTTTTTAGCATAGCTTCATCATTGTCTGTCCCTCTTACAGACAGGATATGTTGGAAGAGCTTAAGTATTACTACTTCTTCTTCATCCTTAAGCTCCCTTCCAACCGTCTGGCTGCTCACCTTATTTGCACTGCGCAGTTTCTTCCAGGCTCACAAGGCTCCGATCCAAGGATTTCACCTCCGAGGTTTCTGTCTCCTGATCTTGGTCCAGACAGATCGTTTCCAGCTGATTTCTTCGCGGCACCGCGATTCACACCCTCTTCCGTTTCAATGTGAACTTATAGAGGGTCCCTGCTCGGGTGCCATTTGCCGCGGAATGGATTCAGTCAGAGATCAATATGATCAGATAAAAAGCCATTTATTGCAAAGCATTAACTCCTTATATAATACTGCTTACACACACCTACAGCAATTTGGCATATCATGATTGGATACTTGTCTTGAGGACCCTTAGTGACTAACATATAATTGGTTAAACACAGGTGTGAGAACTTGACCTCAAAAACTTGCCAACAGTCCACAGTTCTCATCACTCAGTGAATTCCAGCTTCTTCTTATCTTGCTTGCTTAAGCTTCCTCGGGCCTCTCATGGCCTTGCTGTATCTTTCAGAGTTATTCAGAGCTCATGTACCGAATATTCATTCTCCTGTGAGAACACTGTCTCCACAGGGATATTTGGAGGATTATTAATTATTCCATTTATAATCCCATGTTTCACCAGACTGATAAATACGGTCATACAAAACATGCAATTAACCACCATGCCATTGGAACCAGAAATAGCAAATAAGGGGGAATCCACTCATTGATGATATTAAAAACTAAGGCGACTCCATTATTATCTGTGGCTCAAAAGGCAGTTATTAGATTAGAGGGCAAGACAGGAATCAATAGGTTATACACAAACAAAGGAGAAAATTGTGAAATATACAGGAATGATTCCTGTCAGGAACTTAGGAGTCCTTATCACCATTGCACTTTCTGTGAAACCAGCCCTCCTTTATGACCATGATTAGGGTAAGTGCTCCTGTCAATACAATGATGAAAGGGAAGGAGAAACAAAGGGGATAATCTCTCTTAATCAATCATTCTGTTTTTCAAAGGGTGCTTTTGTTTAACTGCTTGAATGCCTTAAGGAGGTTAGATAACCAAGAGATACAACTTGTTACAGGTTGTTGTAAAACTTGGGTACTGGGCAAATAACCATATAAGGTATAGAACAAAATATTAAGACTACGGTTAAGCTTGTAAGCGTTTTCTGTTAATACATTACCAAGAAAGTTTAGCAATGTCTTCACCACAGAAAGACCCCAGCAAACAAGAAAAGAACCATGGAAAGGAGCCATGTCAACATTTGGGTAAAGAAGACGATGGGATTGGCTAAAACCCAAGATCAAGAAGTGTAAGAGACTATACCCCAAAGATCCCGTTGTGCGTCCTTCGTGGAGCAGAGACTTCCCAGCGCACCCAGCGCTGCTTGCTTATTTCCTCTCGATATTAAACACTTGTAAAAAAATTAATTGGATCAGATCATGGCTAAGACAAAATTTTTATAACAAGTTCAATGATGAAAGACATCTTGGAAAACAGATAGATAAAAAGATAGATATCCTCAGTTACTTCAACTGTGGTGTATCAAAGATGGACTCCAGCTCTGGTGAAATCTGAAGACCTCTATTTTGTGTCTCACATCCATTTTATAGTCGACTAAGTGCTAAGCAGTAATTTTCCACTCTTTTACTCCTTTATCATCCCAATTTAGCAAAACTACTGTCGTGGTTTAAACTAAATCTGCACAGTTCCCTCACTCACTCCCGGAGTCCCACACACACTCCTTTGTTCCCCCCCCCCCCCCCCCACCTTCCCACTCCCAGAGGGATGGGAAGGAGAGCCGGAGGAATACAACTCCCACGGATTGAGGTAAAATCAGTCCAGCAATTAAGGTATAACACAAATCACTACTGCTATCACTAACAAATCAATGTTAGAGGAAATAAACAGGGAGAGAGAATACGATACCACTCGCCAAAATGAGCCCAGCCCGGAAGAGAGAGCTAACCCCTCCCCCCCTGGCCAGCTTCTAGTTCCCTCCCGGAGCCCAGCCCAGAGGAGATTTAACCCCTTCCCTTCCGACCAGCTTCCAGTCCCCTCCCCGAGCAGGACGTGCTGTGGTATGGAATACCTCCCCAACTAGCCCAGACCAGGTGCCCTATCTCTCCCTCTTCCCTGGCAGAGCATGAGCTACTGCTGAACCCATGACATTATCCACCCCTTATTCCATACCATTCACGTCATGCTCAGATCCCACATTTTCAATATACCATCATATAGATTCATATATATATATATACATCTGCATACACCCAGACAGAGAGAAAGAAATCATTTCTTAATACATGGACCAATCCCTATAATGCTGCTGAGTCCATTCGGTCCATGATGTTAGGTTTGTAATAGTCTTTTGTAGCAGGAGAGTCTGTGTGCAGTGCTGGATTGTTGCCTGCTGATGTTGATCATTCCTTTACTACAGAACTCGTCTGGTTCTATCAAAGTTCATTCTCTGTTGGGACGATGGTTAGAGGGAAGTCAGGGCCAGTCGCTGGTGACCTGAAGACATCTAGTTGATGGACTATAAAAATATTACACAGCAAGCAACAACATATAATTAAGCTCATTGGCTGTTTTCCCCTAAAATCAAATCCCCTTGAAGTATACATCGGACTTCCCCATCTTCCTGCATTACCCACCAAGTATATCCGGATTCTTGAGCAAAAGCAATCTCACGAGTGGGTTTGCCTTGGCCTGAAACAGGAGTAACCCAGACTGTCTTCCCTAGCAAATTTCTCATGTGCAGTACAGGCACCTTGTCCCCCTCTACAATATGTAAAAGTTCTGACTGGGCTGGGCCAGGCCTGTTGGAAGATCCTCTGGTGTTGACAAACCAGGTGGCTTTTGGTAAATGTGTATCCTGAAACAAGGGGAACACAAAATCACAAAATGGAATTTATAAACCTTTAGAATTAGTTTTAAGCAATATTAAGTTCAATGGCTTTGTAACAGTAGCAGTGGAAAATTACTGAGGTGCATAATATATAGAAAAAATAGAGTACAGATAGAGATCTTACTGGCACAAGATAAATCGTTATAGTTGATGTGGTCTTAAGAAAAACAGTCTAGAAAAACAGGACACAGGGATAAGGAGTATCTGGGAATAGGAGGTGTCCAGGATAGGCTACGGGTAAACTAACTGATAAGTAGGAGGATAGGAGGATTATTATGACTCTGGTGCTAGCGAACCAATTAAACTGGTATAAGCATCTACTGCGCGTGCTTCAAAGGCTGCCAGAATTGATGAAGATTGTTGGAAGAAGTAAACGACCCTCAGAGACCACCACCACAATTCTGTACGCATGCGGGGAGCTTTCTGGAAAGTGATGTAATCCATACGTAGCCTCATGAATATGTATGTATGCCCAGGGACTATATAAGGATGGCTTGTGTAGCAATAGAGAGACGCACGCTAGGAGGAGTTATCCCCCGTGTCTCCCGGCGCTGCAATAAAGAATACCTGCTTGTCAGCTTGAAAACTTTGTTGGCAAGTTTGTTCCTGGAGTTTTCTCCGAATCAATCCCAATGCTTTAAAGTTCCCCCACCCATTGCTCTCAGTGTAGTTTTTAACAGCCCATTGTACCGTTCAGTTTTCCCAGAGGCTGGTGCATGGTAGGGGATGTGATATACCCACTCAATGCCATGTTCTTTGGCCCAAGTGCCTATAAGGTTGTTCCGAAAATGAGTCCCATTGTCTGACTCAATTCTCTCTGGGGTGCCATGCCGCCACAAAATCTGTTTCTCAAGGCCCAGGATAGTGTTCCGGGCAGTGGCGTGGGGCACAGCATATGTTTCCAGCCATCCTGTGGTTGCTTCCACCATGGTAAGCACATAGCGCTTGCCTTGGTGGGTTGGTGGGAGTGTGATATAGTCAATTTGCCAGGCCTCCCCATATTTATACTTCAGCCATCGTCCTCCATACCAAAGAGTTTTTAACCGTTTAGCTTGTTTAATTGCAGCACGTCTCACACTCATGAATAACCTGGGCGATAGTGTCCATTGTTAAGTCCACCCCTCGATCACGAGCCCATTTGTACGTTGCGTTTCTGCCCTGATGGCCTGAAGTGTCATGGGCCCACCGGGCCAAAAATAATTCGCCTTTATGTTGCCAATCTAAGTCTATCTGAGCCACTTCAATCTTAGCGGCTTTATCCACTTGTTGGTTATTGTGGTGTTCCTCAGTGGCCCGACTCTTAGGTATGTGGGCATCTACATGGCGTACCCTCACCACCAGCTTCTGCACCCAGGCAGCGATATCTTGCCATAATGCAGCAGCCCAGATGGGTTTACCTCTGCGTTGCCAGTTGCTTTGCTTCCATTGCTGCAACCACCCCCACAGGGCATTTGCCACCATCCATGAGTCAGTATAAAGGTAGAGTACTGGCCACCTTTCTCGCTCAGCAATGTCCAGGGCCAGCTGGATGGCTTTCACCTCGGCAAACTGACTCGATTCACCCTCCCTTCAGCAGTTTCAGAAACTTGTCGCTGAGGATTCCATACAGCTGCCTTCCATCTCCGATGCTTTCCCACAATACGGCAGGACCCATCAGTGAACAAGCTATACTGCTTTTCACTTTCTGACAATTTATTATATGGTGGTGCCTCTTTGGCACGCATCACCTCCTTCTCTGGTGACATTCCAAAATCTTTGCCCTCTGGCCAGTCCATGATGACTTCCAGAATGCCTGGACGACTGGGATTTCCTATCCGAGCTCGTTGTGTAATTAGTGCAGCCCATTTACTCCAAGTAGCATCAGTTGCATGATGTGTAGAGGAGACCCTGCCTTTGAACATCCAGCCCAGCACTGGCAAGCGGGGTGCCAAAAGGAGCTGTGCTTCAGTGCCAATCACTTCCGAAGCAGCTCGAACCCTTTCATAAGCTGCCAATATCTCTTTCTCCGTTGGGGTATAGCTGGCCTCCGAGCCTTTGTATCCCCGACTCCAAAAACCAAGGGGTAGACCTCGAGTCTCCCCTGGAGTTTTCTGCCAGAGGCTCCCGGTAGGACCATTCTCCCCAGCTGCTGTGTAGAGTACATTTTTCACATCTGGACCGGTCCGGACTGGTCCAAGGGCCACTGCCTGAACTATCTCGCGTTTAATTTGCTCGAAGGCTTGTTGTTGCTCAGGACCCCATTTGAAATCATTCTTTTTCCGGGTCACATGATAGAGAGGGCTTACGATTGAACCGTAATTTGGAATGTGCATTCTCCAGAACCCCACAGCACCCAAGAAAGCTTGTGTTTCTTTCTTATCAGTTGGTGGAGACATTGCTGTTATCTTGTTGATTACTTCTGTAGGGATATGTCTACATCCATCTTGCCATTTTATTCCCAAAAATTGAATTTCCCGTGCAGGTCCCTTGACTTTACTCCATTTTATGCAAAACCAGCTTTCAGCAGGATTTGGATTATTTCCCTCCCTTTCTCAAAAACTTCTTCTGCTGTATCACCCCACACAATAATGTCATCGATGTATTGCAAGTGTTCTGGAGCTTGCCCCTGTTCCAGTGCAGTCTGGATCAGTCCGTGGCAGATGGTGGGGCTGTGTTTCCACCCCTGGGGCAGTCGGTTCCAAGTGAATTGGACACCCCTCCAAGTAAAAGCAAACTGTGGCCTGCACTCTGCCGACAAAGGAATTGAGAAAAATGCATTGGCAATATCAATCGTGGCATACCACTTGGCTGCCTTTGACTCTAATTCATACTGCAGCTCTAACATATCCGGCACGGCAGCACTCAATGGTGGTGTGACTTCATTCAGGCCACGATAGTCTACTGTTAGTCTCCACTCTCCATTAGACTTTCGCACTGGCCATATGGGGCTATTAAAGGGTGAGCGGGTCCTGCTGATCACTCCCTGCCTTTCCAGTCTACGGATCAGATTATGGATGGGAATCAGGGAGTCTCGATTGGTGCGATATTGCCGCCGGTGCACTGTTGTGGTCGCAATTGGCACTTGATGTTCTTCGACTTTCAGCAACCCCACAACAGAAGGATCCTCTGAGAGACCAGGCAAGGTGGACAGCTGCTCAATTTCCTCAGTCTCCAAAGCAGCAATACCAAAAGCCCACCGGTACCCTTTTGGGTCTTTGAAGTACCCTCTCCTGAGGTAGTCTATGCTGAGGATGCATGGAGCCTCTGGACCAGTCACAGTGGGGTGCTTCTGCCATTTCCTCCCAGTAAGGCTAATTTCAGCCTCTAGTACAG
Source organism: Melopsittacus undulatus (assembly GCF_012275295.1). Classification (NCBI taxonomy): domain Eukaryota; kingdom Metazoa; phylum Chordata; class Aves; order Psittaciformes; family Psittaculidae; genus Melopsittacus; species Melopsittacus undulatus. The sequence continues at coordinate 2,026,675 of NW_022993942.1, forward strand.
TCAACTCCGGGGTCCCTCCTGTCACTCCAGAAATATAGATGGGTTCCACCCCTTGACAGTTCGATGGCATCAGGGTACACTGTGCACCAGTATCAACTAGAGCCTTATACTTCTGTGGGACTGATGTGCCAGGCCATTTGATCCACACAGTCCAGTAAATACGATTGTCCCCTACCTCCACCTGGCTGGAGGCAGGGCCCCTCTAATAGTCATTGTCATCACAATCTTGGACACCTAATTCGTGTTGAAAGGGATTATTCTTCTTTATCACAGGAGCTGGAGTACAATCAGCTCTTCCGCTCCATCTGGGAACCTGTTCACCAGAGACTGAAGCTGCAGTTCTCATGGGGTGATTAGTCTTGGCCCTTGCTCCTCTCTTCAATTCACCCACACGTTCCTGCAAGGCTGAAGTAGGTTGTCCATCCCACTTCGTCATGTCTTCTCCGTGATCCCGCAGGTAAAACCATAGGGTGGCCCGTGGTGTGTATCTTATATATCTTCTCTCTCGAGCAATAGGACGCCTTTTGTTAATAGCTGAAACACGTATTGGCACACGTGAAGAGCTAGATAAATCAGACAGATCGTCCCTCAACTGTTTGAGATCCTGTTTGAGATCCTGAGACAGTTTTTCCACAGCTGAGATGATGGAAGGGGTAAGATTGTCTTTGAATTCTCGGAGTTTATGAAACATTTCATCCGCTGTTAGTGGTGCTATGTCATTCCAGGTTACCGTTGCTAATGGATGGGCATATGACGACGGTGCATTCCGTGTAAGTTTTCGCCACATGGGTCGTGTGCATTCGACTTCATCTGGGTCTATGGGTACATTCCCATTATTCGGCTTGGTGTGGTAGATCATCTCTACGATAGCTGATTCCCTCAGGGACTGGATGCCTTTGTCTATAGTAGTCCACTTGGCCGAACGACTCATAACATCATCCTTGTATGGGAACCTTTCTTTCACAGCTGCCAAAAGCCGCCTCCAAAGACTGAGGGACTTTTTCTCTCTTGCAATTGCTTTGTCAATTACCCCTTCTCTAGCAAGTGATCCCAGCTGCTTGGCTTCTGTACCTGCTAGTTCGTGACCATCGGCCCCATTATCCCAACATCGGAGCAGCCAGGTGATGATGTGCTCCCCTGGTTGACGGGTGAAATCTTTTCGCATATTCCGCAGCTCAGTTGAGGTCCGTGATCGAGAAGTCACCTCTTCTTCTTTGTCATGTGATGATGACCCCTGATCAGATACTAGACCAGGTAGTGGATGCGTAGTTTCTTCATCCTGCCTCTTCCTTCTTGTCTCTTTTCTGGTTTTTCTCTTCTGTATAGGAGCAACGGATATTGGTACGAATTGGTCCTCTAGTTCAGATGCAGTGATTATCACTGTAGTTTGAGTAGCAACTGTACTTGTTGCTGGGGTAGCTGCACTGTCTGTCGCAGTCGAGGGTTGAATAGCTGCTGTACTTGTTGCTGGGGTAGCTGCACTGTCTGTCACAGCTGAAGTTTGGGTAGCAACTGTACTTGCCGCTGGGGATGGTGTAGCTGCTGTACTTGGAGTTGGAACAGCTGCGCTGACTTCTGTGTTGCTCTCAGATCCAGGGACATTCTTTTCCTTTTGAAGGTGTTGGATAGTGTCAAACAAGGCCCTATAGGCATAGGCCAAGCCCCAGCACGTTGCTGTAATTTGTCCATCTCTGGTATGGCCAGGACGACAACACACCTCATTTAGGTGTTTTACTAATTCTTCCGGATTTTTCACTCATTCGGAAGTAAAATTCCAAAGTATTGGAGGGGCCCACTGACCTAGATGCTTGCCCATACTATCCCACACACCCTGCCACTCATGGCTGTCCAGCCTCTGGGAAAATCTCCTGGTCCTCCTATGTCATCGTTTAACCCCAATACAGGACCAGACCTGACTCCGCTTAACTCTTGAAATCAGATGAAATAATTGTGGGCAAAACACACTCTGTATGCGTGCTGCTATGGTGATCCCCATCACAATCTCAACAGTATTAAAAGGCCATTCAAAAACTTCAAAATCCTCAAATGATGTTGTAGACCATCTGGAGAGAACACAGGGAGGATAGAAGAATGTCTCCTTCACAGGTTGACCACCCAAGAAGGAGAAGAACGATGTGAAATTGCTAAGCACTTCTATTATATACCTCCCAAAATATAAAGTTGGTGACCATACCGGGAGCATAAACCAGATCAGTTTCATGATCAATGCTTCTATTATATTACAAATCATTACCATAAAGTACAACGAGACAAGAACCTTAGCCCAAACCCCATACTTGATAAACACTAACACAGCTAATATATATGAAAAGTAATTGGTAAAATCCTGAAACCGTGAGATCAAGAGAAAAGACTGTGAGAGCCAATAAATCAGCATTGTGACAAATGAATATAAATCCTGTCATATTTGTTGTTATTTCGTGGGTTCGTGCCCCACGTTGGGCGCCAAAACTGTTGTGGTTTAAACTAAATTTGCACAGTTCCCTCACTCACTCCCGGAGTCCCACACACACTCCTTTGTTTCCCCCACACACACACCTTCCCACTCCCAGAGGGATGGGAAGGAGAGCCATAGGAATACAATTCCCACGGATTGAGGTAAAATCAGTCCAGCAATTAAGGTATAATACAAATCACTACTGCTATCACTTACAAATCAATGTTAGAGGAAATAAACAGGGAGAGATTACGATACCACCCGCCGACACGAGCCCAGCCCATAAGAGAGAGCTAACCCCTCCCCTCCTGGCCAGCTTCCAGTTCCCTCTCTGAACCCAGCCCAGAGGAGATTTAACCCCTCCCCTTCCAACCAGTTTCCAGTCCCCTCCCCGAGCAGGACGTGCTGTGGTATGGAATACCTCCCCAACTAGCCCAGACCAGGCGCCCTATCTCTCCCTCCTCCCTGGCAGAGCATGAGCTACTGCTGAACCCATGACAAAGAATTACTCAGTAAAGCATATAGAAATTGGGGAAGTACCAGATAATTTTGTGTTTTCTTCCTCATATTTTCATTTCACTTTCCTGTTTCTGTTTTTTAAAAAAAAGAGTTTTTCAGACACACAAACTCACTCCTAAGGGCTCATTTTCTTACAGTGAAATACAAGATTTAACAAATTCTTTTATAGAAGAAATAGTGAAAAGCCTCAAGACAAAAGATTAGAAAAAGCCAGGGCCCATCACGGATGCTTCCATGTTAACTGGTCGCAGTGTAGAATGGAAATATGTAAGGAGAAAAGGTGCAACCAAAAAGCTAAATTCGTTGCTAGGGAAAGCCAGGCAACAGCAAGTCAAGCCTCTTTTCCTACAGCCTAGAAAAGAGTATCCCAAGAAAAGCGGATTCACAACAGCATCAAAGAGAGAGTGAACACCAACCATCAAAACATTTTTTTTGTGACTGTTTGATAAATGAGCTTGCAAAACCACTGAAGCCCACATGATCCTGTGATCTGAATGCTCCCTAACGCATGACAAGGAAAAGGAGACATTTTTCAAGCCCTTGCAACCTTTAGTTACAGAATAATCCTAAAAGTGACAGTGGAATAATCCTTTTCTCAAAGAAAAATGACATTTAACAGAAGAGTGGTTTCCTGGGAGGGGGAAGGGAAATGCTAAAAATTCACAAATGGCTTTTGGTGAATGCCGCGGCCAGGTGGAGGGGAGAAACCACCGATACGATGTAGGTTCACAAAATGCTCCGTTTATTGATTACAAGGCTGCTCTTAATATACTGTCTTACACGCGATCACGCATTACTTGATTGGCTGCTTCACTTTGCCCACGAGGGATACACGCTCCCCTTTACCTCTCCTGATTGGTTTCACACCTTCGCTTCAGCTTAGCGTTACATCATGCTTCTGCAATTACTGGCATCCTGTTATTGCATTCCTGTTTTGCTGATCTTGACACTTCTTCCTCTTTTAACCTGGGGTCATAAGTTCACTTTCTCACAGCTTGCTGTAAGCCTGTTAAAGCACCCATGTTCGACCCCCAACAGGTGAAGGATTTGTGGGGTTTTTTTCTTTGTTTGATGTGGGTTGGTTTGGCTTTTTAGCAAAAAACAAACCTGAAACCAGGGGTGGAGAGGGGACCTGCAGGACCTCCAGAGCACCCTATGGACCCAACTAGAGCTCATGCATCACGATGACCACAGGGACATGGGGACCACAGGGGTGGCTGATTCTGGAACACCATGTGTTCATGTGTGTGAGGCCATGGAACACTTCACCGGAGGCACCAGGAGATGACAGCTGCCCTACAGAACACAAGCTACCGGTGGAGGAGGCAACAGCAGCTCCTCTGGTTGTTCCCGTCTTGGTGTCTCGGTGCCAGCGATGCCTGTGGACACAGGAGCGTGGAACGAAGTGGATGGCGATCGTGATCTTGGGGTGCTTTAGGAGTTCCCAAGAACACCTCAAGTGACTTTCCCAGAGTGGCTGCATTGGACTCAGTGTGCGAGTTGCACTGGTCAAGCTGGCAGCCAAGCGCTCCAGCTGCCTTAAATCCTGGGATCTCCCCTCATTTCTTGTGCAGAGAACAAGGGCCCATGGGGACGGGACAAGAGGGAACAGCTTTAACCTGACAGAGAGGGGAGATTGAGAAGAGATCTTAGAAGTTGTTTCCTGTGAGGGTGGTGGGACACTGGCACAGGGTGCCCAGAGAAGCTGTGGGCTGCCTCATCGCTGGCTGTGCTCAAGTCCAGGTTGGATGGGGCTTGGAGCAAGCTGCTCTAGTGGAAGGTGTCCCTGCCCATGGCAGGGGTTGGAGCTGGATTAACATTAAGGTCCCTCCCAACCCAAACCATTCTGTGCTTCTGTGACATCCTCAAGTCCCTAGTGATGCCGGGTGGCAGCCCATGTGCTGGTATGCACTGATGTGGGCTCACTGGCAGGCGGGTGCTAGGCCTGGCTCTTGCCCTAGCTTTTTGGCCACTGCATACGAGGTGAGATGTGGGAAGAAGTTCTGTGCTGGCTGAGGTGGCACGGTCATGCTGGGACCTGGGTTTCCCACCCAGGAACCCTGTGGGCAGGGACTGGGGCTTTGTCACCACTGTCACTGCAAAGCAGGGCATCCCCTATCCAAGGAGGTCATGTTGTTCTCTACTCCCTTGCCACTTCTGCCTAGGACAGCCCTTAGCTGCAGCCCAGCAGCGCTGCTCTGCCTCCCCTTGGCTGCATGGCCTTAGTCCAATATTTCCTGTATTCCAGACTGGGAAATACTCTGTGTGCTGTGGGAAAGCCTGAGAGTCCCCTTTCAATCCTCCCTTTGAGGGCATCCTCTCCTCAACATGCTATTGATTTATGAATCCTGGAATCCCAGACTGGGTTGGGCCAGAAAGGACCTTAAAGCTCATCCAGCTCCAGCCCCCTGCCCAGGCAGGGAGACCTTCCACTAGAGCAGCTTGCTCCAAGCCCCTGTGTCCAACCTTGCCTTGAACACTGCCAGAGATGGGGCAGTCACAGCTTCTCTGGGCATCCTGTGAGGGCTGGGGTATTCCCATTGTTATAAAAACTTCATCTTAGCCGTGATCTGATTTAATTAATTTTTATTACAATTTTTTAATATAGAGAGGCAATAAGCAAGCAGTGATGGGTGTGCTGGGGTGTCTCTTCTCCACCAAAGACACACACCGGGATCTTTGTGGTATAGTCTCTTATACTTCTTGGTCTTGGGTTTCAGCCAATCCAGTCGTCTTCTTTGCCCAAATGTCGACATGGCTCCTTTCCATTGTTCTTTTCTTGTTGCTGGGGTCTTACTCTGGTGAAGATGTTGCTGAACTTCTTGGTAACGTATTAACAGGAAAACGATTACAAGCTTAATTGCAGCTTTATAATTTGTTCTATACCTTATATGGTTATTTGCCTAGTACTCAAGTTTTACAACATCCTGTAACAAGATGTATCTCTTGGTTACCTAACCCCCTTAAAGCATTCAAATAGTTAAATAAAACACCCTTTGATCAACAAAGAGGTTGAGTAAGAGGGATTATTCCTTTGTTTCTTCTCTCATCATTGTATTGACAGGAACATTTATCATAATCATGATCATTCCTATACATCCCACACATGGTACAATGGTCACAAGGGGTGCTGAGTCCACACAAAGTGCAATGGCAACAAGGACTCCTAAGTTCCTGACATGAATCATTCCTGCATACTTCACACCATCCCTAAGGGGCACACAAGAAGGGTTCTGTGTTTGACTCTGCTTTATTGATTGTACAGAAGAGTTTGTGTGGGTGTGTTCTGTGACAGCACCACTGGTGCCTTTGGAGCTGTGCCACCCATAGCCCTCCTGTCCCCGCTCCCTTCCCCCCACTGACTCTTTGCACCCAAGGCTGCAACCCAGGGGCTCCTGCTGATTCGGAGAAAACTCCAGGAACAAAATTGCCAACAAAGTTTTCAAGATGACAAGCAGGTATTCTTTATTGCGGCGCCGGGAGACATGGGGGATAGCTGCTCCTAACCTGTATCTCTCTATTGCTACACAAGCCATCCTTATATACTCCCTGGGCATACATACATATTCATGAGGCTACCTATGGATTACGTTATTTTCCAGAAAGTTCCCCGCATGCATACAAAAATGTGGTGGTGGTCTCTGAGGGTCATTTACTTCTTCCAATGATCTTTATCGCTTCTGGCAGTGTTTGAAGCACGCCCAGTAGATGCTTATACCAGTTTAATTTGTTCATTAGCACCAGAGACATAATAATCCTCCTATCCTCCTACTTATCAGTTAGTTTAACTGTAGCCCATCCTGGACACCTGCCATTCCCAGATACTCCTTATCCCTGTGTCCTGTACTACTAGACTGTTTTTCTTAAAACTATGCCAACTATAATGATTTATCTAATATAAGAATTCTCAGTATGTTCTCTAGCTGTACTCTGTTTTTTTTTCTATGTATCATGCATATCAGTAATTTCCCATTGCTGCTGTTACAAACCCATCATATTTAACATTGCTTAAAACTAATTCTAAAGGTTTATATATTCCATTTTGAGATTTTGTGTTCCCCTTGTTTCAAATCCCCTCTTTTTCTATTCTTTTGCAACATTTTATATATTACCATTAGTATCAAAAGTCCTTTTGAAATAATTTCCCGTTTTCCAAACTCCATTTACAACACCAGAGGGAACATTGCATCATACCACAAGTAAACAATATTAATATAATTAACATCATTATTTTTGCAACCAGTTGCCTCAACCAGGAGAGATTAGGTAATCATGAAGTTAACTTTTTCCATATTTCTTCAAAACCCCAGGAAGTGTCATCCATGGCCATCTCATGAAATATCTTCGTTTGTATCCAAATATCCTCTTGATCTGTTTCAATTCTGACACTTTGGTCTATGTAGGAACAACAACTTTCATTGCTTATGGAACAAACTCCTCCTTGTGATGCCAATAACATGTCTAGAGCCATTTGGTTTTATAATACCACCTTAGATAGGCTGGTTATGTCTTGTTGTTCTGCCTACATTATATCAATGTCTTTACTTTCCATTTCCTCTATGGTTGCTGAGATATTTACAATTGCTTCCTCTAATTCACTTACTCCCAAAGATGGAATTAGCCCTGTCACAAAACTATGAAATGCAGTGTGCTGTTCAATAATAGGGTTAAACCCTCGCTTAATCCATTTAATGAAACTTCTAATCCAGGCTCCAGAAGGACATTTGTCGATAATAGGAAAATTGAGTAATACAGCACCTAAGGTGCATGCCCCCTTCCAGTTGGGGGGTAGAGTCTTATAAGCATTTTCTCCACATATCCAGTACCATCCTTTCCCTTCAGGAAAGGGGCCACCACTGAACTACGATACCATCTATATTAATAGTGTGATTGCAATTTGAACGGTGACCTAAATCTGTGACATATAAGCAAGGTTGATCTCCTGTACGGGTTCCTGGTGTAATACATCTTTGTGCAGAGGTGTGATATTCATTACCTGGATTAGGATTAACTATTCCAAATCTCAACCTTCCCTTTGAATACAAATTGCTAGTGTTCACCCACAGATTTGTCCATGAAACAGTGTTAGGAGTTGGAACTCCAACTAATGGGAGATCCAGGCTTTCTCCTGATTTAGGCAACTGTGCACACACCCAACAGTCACTACGATTAAAAACTTCAGTAACATCTTGCATTAATTTCAGGTATAAATTCTGGTCTCAAACTTGTGCACCAGTTATCATGAGTCCAAATTATGACCAACGCAATTTCATACGTAAGCGTCCTGAAGGTTCGATCTGCCATGTCTTCTCTGGTCCTGGTGCTTTCTTTATTCTTGAATAATGTATCCAAGCAGGTTGTTCCTTTATCTTCACTGCTGTAAAGGTGGTTGGTAATACCTGGTAGGGTACTCTTCTCCTGTAGAGGATCTCCTGAAAAATTCTTAACATAAACGCAGTCTCCAGATCTGAAAGGGTGAATCAGATAATCCAAACCTCTTGCGCTTGTCCCTAATATTCTCTTATTTATCTCCTCCTATTGTTTTCCCAGACTGATCAAAAGTTCGCAGACATAACTTTCTCCCACTTCCTGAAGACTGAGACTTTATGGTATTCCATATAAAATTTCAAATGGGCTAAACTCTTCTTTCGACTGAGGTGTAGTTCGAATTCTTAATAGAGGCAGTGGTAAGGCTTGGTACCAATATAAATTAATTTCCTGACATATTGTAATGACTTAATGTTTGATCAGATGGTTTATCTTTTCTACTTGTCCACTGAACTGAGGCCTGTATAGAACATGTATTTGCCAATCAATTTCCAATTTTTCCTAATTTCTTGTAACAATTTTGCATTAAACTGTGAACCTTGGTTGGGAGAAATTGCCGCTGGTACTCCAAAGCGAGGTATTATCTCGTTAAATAATATTTTAATCACTTGCCTTGCATCATTTATCCTGCAAGGGAATGCTTCCGGCCAGCCGCAAAAAGTATCCTTTAACAGCAACAAATATCGATAACCCCATTTTCTTGATAATTCAGAAAAATCTATTTGCCAATGTTGTCCCGGATAACTTCCCCTCACAATTGTCCCAATTTGATTTCTATTTTCAGATTTTGGATTATTCTTAAGATATACCTGGCATTGTTTTGTCACTGATTGAACTGTAGTGTATAGAATCATAGAATCATAGAATAGTTAGGATTGGAAAGGACCTCAAGATCATCTACTTCCAACCCCCCTGCCATGGGCAGGGACACCTCACACTAAACCATATAACCCAAGGCTTCATCCAACCTGGTCTTGAACACCACCAAGGATGGAGCATTCACTACCTCCCTGGGCAACCCATTCCAGTACCTCACCACCCTCACAGTAAAGAATTTCTTCCTTATATCCAGTCTAAACCTCTGCTGTTTAAGTTTCAACCCGTTACCCCTTGTCCTATCACTACAGTCCCTAATGAATAGTCCCTCCCCAGCATCCCTGTAGGCCCCCTTAAGATACTGGAAGGCTGCTGTGAGGTCTCCACGCAGCCTTCTCTTCTCCAGGCTAAAAAGCTCCAGCTTTCCCAGCCTGTCTTCATATGGGAGGTGCTCCAGTCCCCTGATCACCCTCGTGGCCCTCCTCTGGACTTGTTCTAATAGTACCATGTCCTTTTTATGTTGAGGACACCAAAACTGCACACAATACTCCAAGTGAGGTCTCACAAGAGCAGAGTAGAGGGGCAGGATCACCTCCTTTGACCTGCTGGTCACGCTCCTCTTGATGCAGCCAAGGATACGGTTGGCCCTCTGGGCTGTGAGTGCACACTGCTGGCTCATGTTCATTTTCTCATTGACTAACACCCCCAAGTACTTCTCTGCAGGACTACCATGAATTTCCTTTTTGCCCAACCTGTAGCTGTGCCTGGCATTGCTCCCACCCAGGTGTAGGACCTTGCACTTGGCATGGTTAAACGTCATGAGGTTGGCATCACCCCACCTCACAAGTGTGTCAAGGTCCCTCTGAATGGCATTCCTTCCCTCCAGCGTATCAACAGAACCACACAGCTTGGTGTCATCAGCAACCTTGCTGAGGGCACACTCAATTCCACTGTCCATGTCAGCGACAAAGATATTAAACAAGATCGGTCCCAACACCCATCCCTGAGGGACACCACTCGTTACTGATCTCCAGCCGGACATTGAACCATTGACCACAACTCTTTGAGTGCGACCATCCAGCCAGTTCTTTATCCTCTGAGTGGTCCACCTATCAAATTGATGACACTCCAATTTAGAGACAAGGATGTCATGTGTGACAGTGTCGAACGCTTTGCACAAGTCCAGGTAGATGACGTCAACTGCTTCACCCCTGTCCATCACTTTTGTGACCCCGTCATAGAAGGCCACCAAATTGGTCAGGAAGGATTTTCCCCTAGTAAATTCTTCTTGAATTAACTTTCAGAGTTGGTTATAGGGGATTACAATATGCCCAACAGGTATCTGAACCCAATCCTCTTTATTTTCCTATCCTTTCAGATCTTGAATCAATTTTCTGTCCTCTTTTGAATGCCTAGGTTTAGATTTTTCAATTGTTAGTTTCCCATCACGGATTAAGGACAGGATTTGTGATTTTTCAGCTGCTCATTTGGCTTCAAAATCAGCCAAAGTATTTACAATTTCCAGATCAAAGACACCTTGTCAATATCCTCTACAGTACATAACAGCTACTACTTCAGGCAGCTGAACAGCTCCCAGTAATTGTAGAATTTCTGTAGTATGCTTAATCTGTTTCCCTTGTATGTTCAAAAGTCCTCATTCTTTGCAGATAGCACCATGTGCATGGACCACACCAAATGCATATTTAGAATCAGTCCAAATATTTATTCTTTTATCTTTAGCCAGTTCCAGGGCTCTCATTAATGCTATTATTTCTGCCTTCTGGGCAGAGGTGTTCAAGGGTAAAGTTTTAACCCCTATTACCTGAGAAGTGGTGGTAATGGTATACCCTGCTTTCCGTTTACCATTTTTCATGAAGCTACTACCATCAGTAAACCAAGAATCAGCATCTTCCAGAGGTTTTTCTTTCATGTCTGGTCGGCTCAAATATACAGTCTCTATGGTGGCCAAGCAGTCGTGTGTTAGTGGTTCTGTCGATTGTTCCTGCAAAAGGGATGCAGGATTGACAACGTTAGTGATCACAATTTCTGTATCATCTTGTTCCACAAGGGTGGCTTGGTATTTTAAATGCATGAAGGAGATAACCAGTGGGCTCCTTTCTGTCCCAGGACTGCTGATACAAAATGGGACACAAGTACAGTAAAGTTTTGTCCCAAGGTAAATTTGCGAGTCTCTTCATTATTCATGACAACTGGTGCCACAGCTCTTAGGCATCTGGGTCATCCTTTGCTCGCTTAATTCAGGTGGTTTGAAAAACATATCACTACCCTTCTGTATGGTTCTAGTTTTTGAGCAAGGACCCCAAAGCTATTTCCTGTTCTTCACAGGAATATAGCCAAAAGGATTTAGTTACATCCGGATGTCACAGAGCTGCAGCTCTCATTAGCTCTGTTTTTAAATTTCTAAAAGCCCTCTCTGCTGAATCAGTCCATTCTAAAGAGGGAGGGTTTCCCTTCAACAGTTCATATAGTGGTCTTACCAGAACACCATAATCATGGATCTGAAGTTTGCACCATCCAGTCTTTCCCAGTAATGTCCGGAGTTCCTTGCTGGTTAACGGTCGTGGAGTCTGACAGATGGCTTCTTCTCCAGCAGCTCCAATTTCTCTCTGTCCTCCTGTTATTTCATATCTTAGGTAGGAAACCAGGGTTTGGATTAGTTGGGCCTTTTGTTTGGATACCCAATAACCATTCAGTCCCAGAAAAGGGTAGATTCCCCAGGTCCCTGTCAGTCTAGTTCCAATTCAGACGCTGGAGCCACACCATGGCACTCCCCCCCCCGCCCAGTTTCAAAGCAACCACCGAACCCGTGGCTATAGCATGACCCAGCTTTTTCTTTACTACCTTTTCCCAATTCCTATATGCTCTCCATGCTTCCTCCTGTCCACATTTATTCACCAACCCCTCAGGCCCTTCCGTGAATGTGAAATAAAAATTCACTTCTCTAAACAAGATAACAAGGTTTTATTAAGGGGCAAAGTCAATAAAGCAAAAGCAAACTGCGCTGGGCGCATGACCGTAGCCAGAGGCGCAAATGATTAGTATTTGTTACAGGTTTATATACTTTCACAATTCCATTAGTCACATACATATTCATAATCCCTGCATATAGGCAGGGAACATTATAATTAAGTCCAGTAATTTATTATCAAAAGTCTCCTTGTCTTGGCCCCTGCACACTGCTCTTCAATAATTGTGGGCAAGGGTCTTCAAGATGAAGTAAGCAGTCTTCCTCACACTGTACGTTTCACCTTTGGCACAGTTGAATGCCCCAGTAATCACACAACTCACTAAAACCAGCCATATCTGTAATTATTCTGATAACTAGCAAAGACTTAAAACAGTGTGCAAAATTTATAACAGGAGGGGCAGAAAAGGAGTATCCCAAGCTAGCAGATGTTTGGGAGGCTCTGTCTCTGAACTAACTGATAAGTACAAGGATGGTGTGAAATAACTCCTTCATGTTTAGTGGGGTCACTAAATCTTGTTATCTCATCACAGACTTACAACACAAACATTGTTCTTTAAAACTAAACATACTTTAGAAGACTTGTGTGAAACAATTAACTCACATTCAGTGGGTCCACTAAATTCCACAGGCTAACAACATAAACATTGTTCTCTTCCTACAATCTAAGTTAAGCTAAAAAGTACTTTATATTTTACAGGCACTAGCTTTTCTTCTATCAAGCATGAAAACCCCCCCTTTCTTCTCTTTTCCTTTACAGATTCTTCTACTATGCCACTCTGTTTTGCTCATCTTGTGTCTTTATCAACCTTTGTTTTTGTTCCTATAAACTTGTATAGTTATATCCACATAACCACACATATGTTTTGCGAAAGCCAATACATTTATGTGTTTATCACAATCCCCCATTTTTCTTTTTCTTAATCCATCTGACTTAAATCTGTCCCTTAAAAAAACCTTGTTATCTTGTTTAGAGAAGTGAATTCGTATTTCACAAAGGGGAACACAAAATCTCAAAATTGAATATATAAACCTTTAGAATTAGTTTTAAGCAATGTTAAGTTTGATGGCTTTGTAACACTAGCAATGAAAATTACTGAGGTGCATGATACATAGAAAAATAAATAGAGTAAAGCTAGAGAACATAATGGCACAAGATAAATTGTTATAGTTGATGTAGTTTTAAGAAAAACAGTCTAGAAGAACAGGACACAGGGATAAGGAGTATCTGGGAATGGCAGTGGTCCAGGATGGGCTATAGTTAAACTAACTGATAAGTAGGAGGACAGGAGAATTATTATGTCTCTGGTGCTAACAAACCAATTAAACTGGTATAAACATCTACTGCGCGTGCTTCAAAGGCTGCCAGAAGTGGTGAAGATTGTTGGAAGAAGTAAACGACCCTCAGAGACCACCACCACAGTTCTGTATGCATGCGGGGAGCTTTCTGGAAAATGATGTAATCCATACGTAGCCTCATGAATATGTATGTATGCCCAGGGACTATATAAGGATGGCTTGTGTAGCAATAGAGAGACACAGGCTAGGAGCAGCTATCCCCCATGTCTCCCAACACCACAATAAAGAATACCTGCTTGTCAGCTTGAAAACTTTGTTGGCAAGTTTGTTCCCGGAGTTGTCTCCGAATCAATTTTGCACCCCAGGTGGGACCCTCTCTGCTCAGCTGCAGGACCCGCTGAGGACAGGGCTCCCTAGGGCCCTCGGGAATTTTTCCCAGAGGGATGCCTCAACTCATTTGTATCTCTGCAGGTGCAGACAAGGACCGTCTTCATAAAAGGTGTCCTTTTCTTTTGTATAGTCTGTAAGGTGCAGGGGGCATCTTGTATAAAGACTATTTTGGTAATTGGGTTGGTTTGGTAAGCGTATGCAAGGTTTGGAAGCCTTCCGTAAATCGAGATTAGAAATCTCATAGGTAAAGGCGTATACCTGGCTGCTAGCATCTGTTTGGTATACACCCACAGGAAGCAGGGGTCTTCTTGTGGTTTGGGTCCTGCAAGAAAGAGGGGGTTTTGGATCTTGTTGTGTCTTGTTACATGCAGGATTTCTATCTTATGATTTTGGTATTGGTGACAGGATGTTACAACTGTGTTATTAATTGTGGTTTGTTGGATAGAATTTTAGTCTCTGTCTCTGTTTCAAGTGTTGTAACTGTGTGGAGTGTGTCTGTGGGATCCCTCGTGTGTGTGAGAGATTGATAATGGAAAATCAGCAGAGTGAAGAGATCATGAAAAAGAGTCCTTTACGGTGCATTTTGGCACACTGGAAAGAACTTGGAGGGTCTCCTGGGGGCTCAGTAAATAAGAAAATGGTAAAATATTGTAACCGCTGGTGGCCTTTGTATACTTTGGAAGATCAGGAAAAATGGTCTAAAAATGGAACCTGAACTATAATACATTGTTACAATTAATATTGTTTTGAGGCTGCGAGGTAAATGGCATGAAGTAATGTATGCCAATATGTTTTTCACTTTAAGAAACCATGTGGAGTGACAGAGGCAATGCAAAATAAATATAGCTCCTCCAGATCCCTTAATTTTGGATTTGGAAAAGGACAGGGAAAAACTGAAAGATGGAGAGATGCTGTTCAGCCTGTGATACTGGGGAAAGATGTTTAAAGTTAAAAACCATAATTAGGAAGATAGGCTGGAAAATTATCTATCACAGGTACCTCCGAGAGGAGCACCCTCTGCATCTGTCCTATCTGATATTAGTAAGGAGCAAGAGATTGCTGTCACTGGCAACAAGTGGTGGATGCATATTCAGAGTTAAGGAAGGGTTAAACCAGCAGTGCTGTTGCAGAGGCATCTGCAGCCCCTGCAGAGCAGGGTGAGCAACTGTGAGGAAAAAAAAAAAAGGAAAACCAAGGGGGAAAGGAGGGGAGCTCGTGCAGCTCCTGTGTTTGAGCATGGGATGGGTTCTGAGGCAGGCAAACAAGTGGGAACACACATGTTCACGGACGGAACTAAGGGGTTGTTGAATAAATGTGGACAGGAGGAAGCATGGAGAGCGTATAGGAATCGGGAAAAGGTAGTAAAGAAAAAGCTGGGTCGTGCTATAGCCACGGGTTCGGTGGTTGCTTTGAAACTGGGGGGGGGAGTGCTATGATGTGGTTCCGGTGACTGAATTGGAACTAGACTGACAGGGACCTGGGGAATCTACCCTAGCAGATACACTGGATAAATTAAAACTAGGGACTAGAGGAAATAAAGTGGAATTTTAGTGGATAGAGGAGCAACTTATTCGGTGTTAAATCTGAGAGAAAAGAATTTGTTAGAGATGTGGGAGCTACTGGCCACCAAGAAAAAGAGGAAAAAAAACCCCACAAAAAACTACCCGAGGCATTCTTTCTGAAACCCTTAAAGGACAAATTGGGAAAACAAATAGGAATGCGTACATTTTTATGTATGCCAAATTCCCTAAAATCTTTATTTGGGTAGAAGCAACATTTAAAGAAGGCAAAACGGAATTTAGAGTTAAAAACAGTTAATTGCAGTTTTGCGTTTATCTTTAATTCAACAGAAAAGCAAACAGGAAGACCTCCCTGAAATAGAAGAAATCCTTAATCAGGTATATCTGGGAGTATGGGCATCTGAAGTTCCAGGTAAGGTGAAAAATGTTTTGCCTGTTAAAGTGGAAATAAAAAGGGGGGGCTGCCCAATTAGAATAAAACAATATCCATTAAAATTAGAAGATCAAAGGGAAAAAAAAGTCATTGATAAATTTTAAAATATATATTATTAATTGAATGTGAATTGGAATATAATATTCTGGACAGTAAAGAAATAGGATGATAAAAGTTGCAGATTGGTTCAAGATCTCAGAGCAGTCAACAAAATTGCAGAGGATATTCATTCAGTAGTAGCTAATTTGTATAATTTATTGACTAAATTGAATAATAATCAGAAATGGTTTGCCATCTTGGACTCAAAGGATGCTTTATTTTGCTTACCAAAGTAAGCCAAAATTTATTTGCTTTTGAATGGGAAAATACTGACACAGGAAGGGAAACTCAATTAACTTGGACGGTATTACCTAAAGGGTTTAAAACAGTCCAGCAATTTTTGGAAGCCAGCAAGAGAACTAGAACCATGGAAGCCACCTACTCAGATGGGGACTCTGTTACAATATGTGGATGACCTATTAATTGCTACCGAAATAAAGGAAGAATGTATCCAGTGGACAGTGCCATTATTAACTTTTCTGGGACTGAATGGTTATTGGGTATCCAAACAAAAGGCCCAACTGTGGGGTTCTTAAGGAGCCAAGGCTACATAGTGAGCAATTCTGAGACCCTGAGTCTTGTTACTCTAAAATAAGAAGATTCTTGGCAGGCCTAAACAAGGTCAGTTGTCTTGTTATTCCTCTGTAATTTTCCATGTTTTTGTGCAGAGAATGATCCCTGCCAAGGATGTAGTTTCCCACTGTATTTTTAGAGTAAGGTATTCCATCAGAATTATAACAAGTTGAAAACATTAGCTCTGTAAATGATAGTAACCTCTAGACTAACCAATTAGAGCTCAGTATCCAAGGCTGTTACATAAGGGTGTAAGGGTATAAGAGCACTGTATCTAATAAAGTTTGGCAATCGCTTGATCATATTGATTGTCTCTGCGTTGTCCGGAACTCCTGTGTCAACAAGTGGCGCCCGAACAGGGACCCTCAGATTGGTAACCTTCACAGAGGGTTTGAAGTTCAATCAGGAACGAGGGGGTAGGAACCGGCCGAAATCAGCACTGCCCCAGCACTGAGGAAGTCAGCTAGCTGCAAAGTTGGTATCTCGCTCTGATCAGGTGAGCAGCGGGGGAGGAGATCTGGCACTCGCTATCCAAAGATGAACAGGCGGTAATGAAGCTCCTCCAACAAATTCTCTCTAAGAGAGGAGTAGAATACTATAGTGCCACCTTACAGAGGCTGTTAAAATGGTCCCAAGACCGTGGTCATCTGCCCAGCGTGCAGGCAGCGTTTTAAGTTTCTTCATGGGAACGTATAGGACAGGCGCTGTGGGAAGAAATCAGTAACGGGTCAAAGGGATTAGGGGTTAATGATGCAACAGCCATGGTTTTTTCGCTGCCAGTTGTCCCAAAGTCCACACCGTCAAAGATCTCCAAAGGTCAGAAGGAGAAGGGGAAATCGATTAAGATGTGCGCCCTCCTTCCTCTGCCACCACCACCGTCGAGAAAGGTGACGGGCGATCGGACATTCGACAGTGATGATCCTGAGGGCAAGGAGGATGATCCTGAGGGCAGAGAGGATCCGACACCGATCGATTCAGAACGGAAACCAGATCTTTACCTGCCGCGGAAAGGACTCAGTCAGAGATCAATGGGATCAGAAAAAAAACCATTTATTGCAAAGCATTAACTCCTTATATGCTATTGCTTACACACACCTACAGCAATTTGGCATATCATGATTGGATACTTGTCTTGAGGACCCTTAGTGACTAACATATAATTGGTTAAGCGCAGGTGTGAGAACTTGACCTTGAACACTTGCCAACAGTCCACAGTTCTCATAACTCAGTGAATTACAGCTTCTTCTTATCTTGCTTGCTTAGGCTTCCTCGGGCCTCCCACGGCCTTGCTGTATCCCTTGGAGTTATTCAGAGCTCATGTACCAAATATTCATTCTCCTGTGAGAACACTGTCTCCACATCTCCCCCTTTTTAATTTTACTAAAAGTTTTTTACTATTTGGTGTGTCTGCTCTATCACTGCTTGACTTGTGTAACATAACAACCCACTACTCTAGGCAGCATTTTTTCAGTAAGATTAGTCTGATTTGAAGTCACTTGAACCTTTATAACATGTGGCATACAGGTGGTTTTATACACAAAATCACAACCTCTAATAATAGCTACTTTACAAGCACGCATATTCAAGCTGTTACTTTTCAGTTGCCCCCAAGTGATGTTTTGCAGTCATTAGTTTTTCTCTTCCTCTGTCTCATTCTGCTTGGGGTTTTCACAGTCAGCTCCTGTAGCTGAGGCATCGAGTTCTTCCACTCATCTGTCCTACTCATGGCAAGGCTTGACAAACTTTGCAGGCAGCAGCCATGGACCTGTAGGTAGGAGGACAGAAATATACCCCCTCTTCCAGGTTATAAGTTCTTGAGAAATAGACAGGTTAAAGTGATTCCTTAAAGCAGAAGCATTCTCATGCAAACGGAATGTGAAGCAGCTGCAGAAATAGACTGCACATTTTTAACAAAGCGGTTTGCTCCATCATTACACTCCCCCTTTTTTTTTTCTGTCACACAAGCAGAATCAAAAGCAATACTTCCTAACCCCTATGGCTCAGACCACATTGTAACATTATAATGGGGGTTTCCTTGAACCCTTTATATTTGATCAGCCTGTCAGTGTCCCAAGAAAGATGAGACCCTTGGGTCCAATCAGCCTGTCTGCATCCCATTGTGGGAACCATAATGGACAGCCCACTGTATCAGAGGGTGATTTGACCAACCTATTCAGGAACCCATGCTGACTGCGTCACTGAATCACATCCCTTACATGCTGTTGATAGTACACTGGCTGGAAAACAAGCTTGAAGCAATACACAACAAAACTACAGTCACTAATAACAGCTAGAGTGAGTTAGCATTACCCTTTTCTTTCTTTTTTTCAAAGTCGCTCACCCTGCTTTGCACAGCTAAAACCACCTGTGGAGACAGTGTTCTCACAGGAAAATGAATATTTGGTACATGAGCTCTGAATAACTCCGAGGGATACAGCAAGGCCATGGGAGGCCTGAGGAAGCCTAAACAAGCAAGATAAGAAGAAGCTGTAATTCACTGAGTTATGAGAACTGTGGACTGTTGGCAAGCGTTCGAGGTCAAGTTCTCACACCTGTGCTTAACCAATTATATGTTAGTCACTAAGGGTCTTCAAGACAAGTATCCAATCATTATATGCCAGATTGCTGTAGGTGTGTGTAAGCAATAGTATATAAGGGGTTAATGCTTTGCAATAAATGGCTTCTTGTCTGATCATATTGGTCTCTGACTGAGT
Organism: Melopsittacus undulatus; assembly: GCF_012275295.1. NCBI lineage: Eukaryota > Metazoa > Chordata > Aves > Psittaciformes > Psittaculidae > Melopsittacus > Melopsittacus undulatus. The sequence goes on from NW_022993942.1 coordinate 2,045,810, forward strand.
CCTTTCCGCGGCAAATGGCGCCCGAACAGGGACCCTCTATAAGTTCACATTGAAAAGGAAGAGGGTGTGAATCGCTGGGCCGTGAAGAAATCGGCTGGAATCGATCTGGCTGGACCAAGATCGGGAGGCAGAAGCCTCGGAGGAGGGAATCCTCGGATCGGAGCCTTGTGAGCCCGGAAGACACTGCGCAGTGCAAATAAGGTAAGCAGCCGGACGGTTGGAAGGGAGCTTAAGGATGGGAAACCAGTTAAGTAAAGAGGATGAAGTAATGCTTAAGCTCTTCCAACATATCCTCTCCGAGAGAGGGATAAAGTATGATAATGAAACTCTGAAAAGGCTTTTACTCTGGTGTAAAGAGAAAAAGCTAATTGTGGAACTTGGTGAAGCTTTTAAGATTGAGACTTGGGAGAAAGTTGGGCTGTGTTTATGGGATGATATTTCCCAAGGGTCAAAGGAGGCAAAGCCCCTTGCCACACTGTGGCGACTATTAAAAGACACATTAACTACTATGAAAGCTGAGAAGGAAATATTCATGTCTGCCTTTCCGATGTTTTCGGACTCGCCTGAGCAACAGCCGGCTGCTGCTGGCGCGCCAGTAGCAGCCGGAGTGTTGGTTTCGGGCGAGGCGGCTCCAGCTCGAAAGCCCGTGCGTCAGAAAGTACGGATGTTTGAGGACCCAGTGCCCCCCTCCTACCCCGCAATACGCGATGAGGGGGCTTGGGAGAGGGAGGGTGCGCGACCACGACCACCTATGGCTAATCCTTTTCGTGATGCTACTGCCCCAGAGGCAGAAAATACCTCTCCCCCGGCCCCCTACCCCCATCCCCCACCCCCTACGGACGGGGAGAGAGAACCTTTTGAGGAGGATAATAAAACTCCCACTTTACAACACCCCCCTTTGCCTTTGACACCAGCACTTGCAGCGCTCCCGTTGGAGCCGCAAATTAGCCAGGAATGGCACCGCTGGTCAAAGCTGTTAGATCAAAAGCTACAAGATTTACGAGACCGTCTGGAGGAGCTGGGGTCTAAAGATAAGGAGCAAGCTCTCAAGCAATCCACAGAAGTTAACCCTTGTGAGGTGCCGCTACCACCAACTCCGGCACTCTCTCAGGAAGCTGCTCCCAGTGCCCTGAGATGGCGTGGTCTTATTCAAGATGCGATTATAGATGGCACTGTTTTACCGATTAATGTCCCCTCTGCATTTCCAGTTACTATGAGTGCCCAAGGGCAACCTCTCTGGACTCCTATGGATTGGAAGGCTATGAAAGAACTAAAAGGAGCAATTGCTCAATATGGGTTGTCTTCCTCATATACTCAACAGATGCTAACTGCCTTATTTTCTAGTATGCTGTTAACTCCTAGCGATTGTTATCGAATAGCTGCAATTTTATTAACCCCCTCCCAGGTCTTACACTTTAAGAGTGGGTTTGAAGAGTTAGCTGAAAGAGCTGCTGATGACAACTTAGTTCTCAATCCCACTGACCCTTTACATGGTGTCACATCTGACATGTTACTAGGGAGGGGCCAATTTCATCCTGATACAGTACAGGCTCATATGAGGGTTGAGGTTTTACGGCAAGCACAGCAATTGGCATTAGCTGCCTTAAAAGCTGTGCCAGAGGCAGGAAAACCTAATCCCTCTTATACATCGGTAAAACAGGGAGCTACTGAGCCTTACATGCAATTTATTGATAGATTAACAGATGCTATTGGAAAAAATATTGATTTGGCATCTAATGCTAAAGAGTCTGTGCTTATGTCTTTAGCTATGGAAAATGCTAACCCGATTTGTAAGCGTATTTTACAGGCTTTGCCAAGATCTGCTGGATTACAAGAAATGATGGATGCATGCTCTAAGGTGGGCACAACAGAGGAAAAGGCAGAATATATGGCACATGCCTTTGCCGCTGCTGTCAGACCTCTTCTACAACAAGGTCAGGATGATCGAGGGGGCATAAAGGGTGTAAAATGTCATAATTGTGGACGGCTGGGACATCTTAAAAAACAATGCACTGCAAAGAAATGTCGCCCCCCCCAGGGCAGCAGCTCAACCATTTGTGCTAGATGTGACAGACGTGGTCACACAGCAGCAGCATGTCATTCTAAGTTTAAGAAAGATGGAACCCTGTTGGGAAACTTGGTGGTGAGCGCGACACCACCCCGCGCGATGACACAAAATCAGGGTGTCTGGACTGCGTCCCCTCCGCCACAGCAGGGAGTGCCGGAGTGGATGTCGCAACAGCAATAGATTTTACCATTATTGATACTTCTGTCCATTGCATTCCATCCACATTAAGTGGGCCCCTTGGTCATGGGTTATGTGCTTTGCTATTAGGACGCTCATCAACATCCAGGGCAGGAGTCTTTGTATTACCAGGCGTAATTGATGCTGATTATACTGGAAATATTGGGATCATGGTGCAGACACATGCACCCCCAGTACACATCCCCAAGGATTCTAAAATAGCTCAATTAGTTCCATTTGAAGCAAAAGTTCCCCAGATGGGGCAAAAAATCAGAGGAAATCAGGCATGGGGTTCCACAGGAATCCCACACATTTTGTTTGCGTTGGATATTGCAAAGCACAAACCCGAGGACCAAGTCTCTATACGGGGCCATAATAATCAAATAATTAAACTGCCTATGCTAATCGACACAGGGGCTGATGTTACTATCATACCATATTGTCAGTGGCCAAAAGCTTGGCCCCTACAAGCCGTTGCCACAGGAGTTGTGGGAATTGGAGGAATGCAATCGACAAAAATTAGTACAGAATTGGTGGATGTCTTTCTATCTGATGGCAGTCATACACGCATCAGACCATATGTCATGCACTCTCCAATTGCATTGCTCGGACGGGATGCTCTTAGTCAAATGGGAATGAGATTGACTACAAAAAATTTTTAATGGCGGCCATTGATGGACAGCCAACCTACAAATTACGATGGCTTACTGAAACACCTGTATGGGTTGATCAATGGCCGCTGACAAAAGAAAAGCTGTCCCATATTCATGAATTGGTCGCTGAACAATTAGAAGCAGGCCATATTGTGCCTTCCACCAGCCCATGGAATACTCCTATATTTACCATCCCCAAGAAAAGCGGGAAATGGCGATTGTTACATGACTTGCGGGCTATAAATGCTGTCATGCAAGACATGGGTGCCTTGCAAGCTGGTTTACCTAGTCCCACTATGATACCCGAAGGATGGGATTTAATAATAATTGATCTAAAAGACTGTTTTTTCACAATTCCCCTGCATCCGAGTGATCGGGAAAAATTTGCTTTCTCTGTCCCAGCAATTAACAAAGGAGAACCACTAAAAAGATATGAATGGGTTGTGCTGCCTCAGGGTATGAAAAATTCTCCTACTATTTGTCAGCTTTATGTTTCCTGGGCATTACAGCCGATCCGTCAATACTTACAGCACTGTTTAATTTACCACTATATGGATGATATTCTGATTGCAGGACAGGATTTAAATAAGGACCACCTACTTGGACTATTACAATCAGAGTTGGCAAAAGCAGGTTTGGTCATTGCATCTGAGAAAATCCAGCGCGAAGCCCCATGGAGATATTTGGGGTGGATTATTTCCGGAACTGAAGTCAGGCCCCAAAAGATTGAAATTACCTCAGATATAAGAACCTTATCTGATGTTCAGAAATTGATGGGTGATATTCAGTGGATCCGTCCCTTATGTGGCATTACTAATGATGATTTGGCTGAACTGATGCCCCTATTGAAGGGCAAGCCGCATGCAGAGGATAAAAGAGCTCTATCAAAAATCCAGCAGGAGGCATTGGCCCGTATCATGGCCAAGGTATATAATACTTATGCCTCTCGATGGAATCCAGATTTGCCTATAACCTTATTTGTTATAAACAATGAATATCATCCATTTAGCCTGTTAGCACAATGGAACTTGCAGAAGACTGATCCCTTGTGTATATTAGAGTGGATCTTTTTACCTTATCGTTTGCGCACTACTGTCACTACGCGATTGGAAGCATTTGCCCTTTTAATCACGCGAGGTCGTGCACGTTGCCGGGAAATCCTAGGCAGTGATCCATCACAACTTTGTTTACCTCTGACCAAAATATGGTTGGATTGGGCACGGCAATCTTGCACTGCCTTTCAAATTGCCTTAATTGATTTCTTTGGCCAAATTAGTGTACATTTTCCACCTCATAAATTGTTCACAGTACTAAAGAACAACCGATATGCAGATGCTACCTTTTATACCAGCAAGCCTGTTTCAGGTATAACTGTGTTTACAGATGCTAGCAAAAACAATCACATGGCTGGATATGTTTGGCAAGCAGAGGATGGTTGGAAGGAACAGAAAATACCGGGCCAATCCACCGATTCACTACAAACGTTGGAACTAACTGCCGTCGTTGCGGTGTTCCAACGATGGCCTGATACACCACTTAATATCGTCTGTGACTCCTTATATGTTGTAGGAATTGTTCAGCGTCTAGAAAGGGCAATTTTACAAGAGGTTACTAACCGCAGATTGTGGACCCTATTGAAAACTCTGTTACATCTTGTAAATAGTCGTAAATGTGAATATTTTATTATGCATATTCGCAGCCACTCGGGCTTTTCCGGAAGCCTTTGCGACGGGAATGATAAGGCAGATAAATTAGTTGCTCCGGCATGGGCAGGGCCACCAGTAGATATTTTTCAACAAGCCCGGACATCTCATGCCTTCTTCCACCAATCGGCAAAAATGTTGGTTCGACAGTTCGGCCTGTCCTTGACAGATGCCCGAGGTATTGTACAGTCTTGTCCTGACTGTCAGGGTCAAGCAGTGGGCATAGGCCTTGGGGTTAATCCTCGAGGCCTTCAACCTCTTCAGCTTTGGCAAATGGATGTGACCCATGTGACTTCTTTTGGAAAATTGAAGTGTGTCCATGTCACTATTGACACCTTTTCTCACTTCGTGTGGGCCACTCCCCTGGCTGGCGAAACAGCACGCCATGTAATTATGCATCTACGTGGCTGCTTTGCAGCTATGGGAGTACCTTTACAGCTCAAAACAGACAATGCACCTAGCTATTCTTCTTCAACACTTTCTAAATTTTTGAGCAATTGGGGCGTTTCTCATGTTACTGGTATTCCTCATTCTCCTACAGGACAAGCTATCATTGAACGTACACATCAAACACTGAAACAGTTATTGGAAAAACAAAAAAAGGGGGAAGAAGGGCTTACGCCGGTAGCAAGAATACAGAAAGCTGTATATGTTATGAATTTCTTGCGACTAACAGGAGACTTTAATGACCCTCCTGCTGTAATACATGGCCAGGCGTTAGGCTCAGGTTATATGAATAAGACTCAGGGTATCCTGGTCCAATACAAGGACATGGAAACTGGTGTTTGGAAGGGTCCTGTGGAAGTAAAATTAAGTGGTCGAGGATATATGTGTGTAATTACAGACTCTGGCCTGCGGTGGGTGCCAGCTCGGTGGGTGAAGCCCTGGAAAGAGCCAGCAGCACCAAAGGAGAACCAGGATACCCCCCTTGTTAACAGCTGAATGAGTTAACTGGATGAACTCTGAACTTCTTTACTGTAAGAGTGACAGAGCACTGGAACAGGTTGCCCAGGGGGGTTGTGGAGTCTCCTACGTTGGAGATATTCAAGGTCCGCCTGGACAAGTTCCTGTGTGACGTACTCTGGGTTACCCTGCTCTTGCAGGGGGTTGGACTGAATTTTTCAAGGTTCTTTCCAACCCTTGGGATTCTGTGATTCTGTAATTTATCCAATACATGGGTCTTGTGAACTGTGGGTCTCTCATGAGTGTTTAAAATATAAATTACGATTATGGGTTAGGTTACCCTTTTACACGAAGTCGGTCTGTTATGCTTATGAGCTAGAAGTTAGTGAATATAAGTATATCCATGTTTCCAGTGACCTTTGGAGACCTTTATAGATATGGCTGACCACTTCTTCCAACATAGGCTGGCCACCTGTGTCGGAATGAGTGTGCTTTTTGGTCAGTATAAAAGCCCAAGCCTCATGCGATGTGAGGGAGGCAGAGCCTCTGCGGGGACGCCCGCTAAGGTTGAGCCTGCCACCTCACACTGCAATGATGCTTCTTGGAGCTAATTTCCTGATACTCTTCACAAGGTCCTTGTGCTATGCTCTCTATGTGGGACTGTGTAGAGGCAGTAATGGTTGTATGGATTTTGTGTTTCGAATATTGTAGTGGGGTGAAGTGTGCTTGTGGGATCCCAAGCGTGTGTGTGTGTGTGATGAGGGCAGACAGTGTTTTGTTTTGTTGTTGGGTTCATGTAATAGTTTTTATGCTTATTGGGTAAGAATTTTATGCATGCTAAATAATTAACTCACTCTAGCTGTTATTAATAACTGTAGTTTTGATGTATACTACTTTAAGCTTGTTTTCCAGACAATATGCATGTCTGAAAAAAAAAAAAAAAAAAAAAAAAAAAAAAAAAAAAAGGGTAATGCGATGCTACAGCAAACTTTACTATTAACACTGTACAGTTTACTTCTGCAGCTTCTTCACATCTCCTTTGCATTAGAATGCTTCTGCTTTAAGGAGTCACTGTGACCTGTCTACTTCTCAAGAACTAATAACCCGGAGGAAGGGCTATATTTCTGTCCTAATACCTACAGGTCCACGGTGGCTGCCTGCAATGTTTGTCAAGCCTTGCCATGAGCTGGACAGATGAATGGAAAAACTTGATGCATCAGCTACAGGAGCTGACTTTGAAAACCCCAAGCAGAACAAGATAGAGAAAAATGAATGATTGTAAAACATCACTTTGGGGCAACTGAAAAGTAACCGTTTGAATATGCATGCTTGTAAAGTAGCTATTATTAGAGGTTGTGATTTTGCATATAAAACCACCTGTATTTACTAGCCAGTTGCTAATAAGAAACTATACCTTGTATTGTATGGATTTGTCACTTGTAAAAGAGATGTTAGAACATGCAAATTTGCAGCAGCTGCTAGAAAATGCTAAGGTAAAAGCTAAAAGATTCTAAGATTATGATAGTGTTATAAAGCAGGTAATGGAATAAATTAAGAGGGTGGGAGAACTCCACTGGTAAGAAATTTCTTTGGTTAGTCCCTCATTGTCATTGGCATCTTCAGCATGCTGCTGCACTCTCTGATATTACTCTGCTAATGTAAATCTGTGTGTGTGCTTTGCTGTAGTAGTGACTTGTTAGTGGGTTAAGCAGGTGAAACTTTGCATTGACAACAAGGTTCAAGAACTGAGATTGACCAAATGCCTGCTACCACAATCAAGGGCAAGACTGGGTTGGCCTCTGTGTCTGCCACCAAGAAGAACCTTTAGCTCCGCTGCTGGCTGCAACCCAGCAGGCGTAGAGCGGTGGAGACACATGCCATGCCAGACCTTGATGTGAGGGATGGCCTCCGCTGTTATCAGAGAGCTATCCAGGAGAAAAGGGCAGGCCCAGCTGTGTACAGCTATCAACAGGACCATACTGACTGCCAGCGAAATATACAGAGCCCCAAAACTCAACAACATAAAGAAACAGCAATGACAGAAATCTTTGTAATATCTGTTCTATTATTTGTGATCGTGGGTAAAGGACAAGTATACTGAGCACATCTGCTAAATCCCCATTAGTCCATCCTGTTACATGGTGTATAGGATTCACTGGTATGCCACATTTTATAAAGGTGACTTCAAGTGACTTCAGGTCAGACCAATCTTACTGAAATAATCCTACCTAGAGTAGTGGGTTGTTATGTTACACAAGTCAAGCAGTGATAGAGCAGACAATAAATTGTCAAAAACTTTTAATAAAATTAAAAAGGGGGAGATGTGGAGACAGTGTTCTCACAGGAAAATGAATATTTGGTACATGAGCTCTGAATAACTCCGAGGGATACAGCAAGGCCATGGGAGGCCTGAGGAAGCCTAAACAAGCAAGATAAGAAGAAGCTGTAATTCACTGAGTTATGAGAACTGTGGACTGTTGGCAAGCGTTCGAGGTCAAGTTCTCACACCTGTGCTTAACCAATTATATGTTAGTCACTAAGGGTCTTCAAGACAAGTATCCAATCATGATATGCCAAATTGCTGTAGGTGCGTGTAAGCAATAGTATATAAGGGGTTAATGCTTTGCAATAAATGGCTTCTTGTCTGATCATATTGGTCTCTGACTGAGTCCTTTCCGCGGCAACCACCGGCCTATCGGCAGCAGCCATCTCAGCAGCAGCAACCATAAATACCTGCCGCACTTTTGCATTAACCCTTTTTTGCCCGAAAGGTTAAACTGCTACCTGTTAAAATTTTTACATGAATCTGGCAACAAAAAAAATATACAGAACACTGTCTGCCCTCATCACACACACACACACATATGCACATATGGGATCCCACAAGCACACTCCACACAACTACAGTATTTGAAACAAAAAATCCAGACAATCATTTCTCCCACTACACGGTCCCACATGCAGAGCATGGCACAAGGACCCTGTAAAGACTATCAGGAAAGCAGCTCCAAGAATCATCATCACAGAGCAAGGTGGCAGGCTCAACCTTAGCGGGCGTCCCCGCAGAGGCTCTGCCTCCCTCACATCGCATGAGGCTTGCGCTTTTATACTGACCAAAATGCACACTCATTCTGACACAGGTGGCCAGCCTATGTTGGAAGAAGTGGCCAGCAATATCTGTAAAGGTTTGCAAGGGTTGATAGAAACATGGACATACTTATATTTACCAACTTCTAGTTCATGAGTATCACAGAGAGACTGTATCAAAGGAGTTGTATATGGGGTCCCAACCCCACGGTCTGACACATTCTGCCCGATACCCCTGATAAGAGCATACAAGAGACTTTCCCATCTCATGTGGGAAGCACACACACCATAGGGAAACCGTGCAATACATCTGCATCCCCCACCCGTTTCGCTTCTCCCTTTACAGCTGCCCATTTATCACGAGGATCTGGGGGATATAAATCAGGCTTCTTTTCCGGATGAATAGGCTCCAGGTCAAAAGCACCATCCAGGTCAGCATCGGCATTATCAGGCGTCAGAATCTCAGGATTACAACAGCAAACTGATTAACATGCACAGGCTCCTTGTCGTTGTCAATAGGACCTGGGTCGAAAGGATCGTCTTCACCCCCGTCCTCAGTCTTCGCTGCCGCAGCGGCAACCGGCAGAGGTTCGGGGGAGGGGGGGGGGTCACGCTGGTCTCCATGATCTCATTTTTTGACTTTAACATCTCTAAAACAGTTCTCCAAATTACTAACGAACTTTTCACAGTGTCATTGTCTTTCGTGGCCACATTCCACAGTTTAACTCCTACCTCATTCCACAAAGAGATCTCAAATCCGGTCGACTCATCAATCTCTGGGTAATGCGTCTTCAACCATTTCAGCACTAACTTTAAGTCTGTCTCTTTAATGGTTGCTCCCTTCACCTTAAGAAGGACTGAAAACATCCATAAATCAGAGGCTTCTTCCTTAGCAATTTTTCCACAAGTCTCCAGATTAAAAGCTTTGCCGACTCCCACAATTAACTCCTTCCTCCAGAGCAACAATCTTTTTATCATAGCTTCATCATAGTCTGTCCCTCTCACAGAGAGGATATGTTGGAGGAGCTTAAGTATTACTTCTTCTTTACTTAACTGTTTTCCCATCCTTAAGCTCCCTTCCAACCATCCGGCTGCTCACCTTATTTGCACTGCGCAGTGTCTTCCGGGCTCACAAGGCTCCGATCCGAGGATTCCCTCCTCCGAGGCTTCTGCCTCCCGATCTTGGTCCAGCCAGATCGATTCCAGCCGATTTCTTCACGGCCCAGCGATTCACACCCTCTTCCATTTCAATGTGAACTTATAGAGGTTTCCTGTTCGGGCGCCATTTGCCGCGAAACGGACTCAGCCAGAGATCAATGTGATCAGACAAAAAGCCTTTTATTGCAAAGCATTAGCTCCTTATATACTGTTGCTTACACACGCCTACAGCAATTTGGCATATCATGATTGGATACTTGTCTTGAGGACCCTTAATGACTAACATATAATTGGTTAAGCACAGGTGTGAGAACTTGACCTTGAACACTTGCCAACAGTCCACAGTTCTCATAAGTCAGTGAATGACAGCTTCTTCTTATCTTGCTTGCTTAGGCTTCCTCGGGCCTCCCACAGCCTTGCTGTATCCCTCGGAGTTATTCAGAGCTCATGTACCAAATATCCATTCTCTTGTGAGAACACTGTCTCCACAGGTTTGCTTTGCCAGATGATAAGGAAACCCCAAGATTTCAAACAATAAAGCAAGGGCCGACAGAATCATACCAGCAATTTATAGACAGGCTGTATGAAGTGCTGAGGGGACACCCTGATTTCAGTGATGACATGAAGGGGAAATTACTAGACATAATGGGCTTTGATGGGGCGAATGATCAGACTAAGAAGATACTAAGTACATTACCTAGAGAAACTCCCATTGCCCAGCTATTAGATATGGTCGAACGCATGGGCCTTAAGCAACAAGCAGCCTACGTGGCTGAGGCTTTCGGTGCGGCTGTCCGACCACTTGTGCAAGGGAAAGGAAAGAAGGCAAAAGATAAGAGATGTTTCAATTGTGGAAGGAAGGGACATACTTGACCGCAATGTCATTTTGATCCGGGAAATCGAAAGTGGTGTAATCAGTGTAACAAAGCTACGCATAATACCTCCGAATGCAGGGGCCCGGGAAACGGGAGATCGAGCGCTTGCCCTCGCGCTCAGACAAAAGTACAGGGTGCTTGGACAGTCTTGCCTCAGCCACAGCCAGTAGCACCAGAGTAACTACTTATTAGGGACCTCACTCGCTATTCAGGTAGCTCTTGCAAATTATCCAGGCAGAGTTAGCACTTCTTTCCCACAATCCCGATTGTTGCATTTGTTAACATCTCAGACCTTTGAGCAGTATCCGATTAGGTCTGAAGTGCCAGTAAAAGGGTTAACTGTTTTCACTGATGCTGGGCGAAAATCTCGATGAGCCGTAGTTACATGGCATACAGATAATCAATGGCAGTGACATTTGATTGACGGTGAAGCAGCTGATTCTTTGCAAACACTGGAGTTAAAAGCAGTGGTATGGGCTTTTCTACATTGGACTGACCAGCCCATTAATATTGTTTCTGACTCCCTTTATGTTGTGGGCATAGTTCAACACATAGAACGATCCTTCATTCAGTCTGTTAAAAATTCTCTTTTGTTATCCATTTTGTTGCAGTTGCTTCAGGCAATCAATCAGCGGCTTGTGCCATATTTTATTACCCACATTCGTAGTCATCAATTCTCTGAAGGCTTAGCACAGAGCAATTTACAAGCCGACTGTTTGGTTGCAGCTCCCACGTGGACAGGGCCGGCACTAAATCTTTTTGAACAGACGCGTAAATCTCATGATTTTTTCCATCAGTCTGCGAGGGTATTAGCCCATCAATTTCATTTGCCTGTTTCTGATGCGCAAGGCATAGTACAATCCTGCCCTGCTTGCCAAAAATCAGGCTTCAGCTTAGGACTAAGAGTCAATCCACGCGGACTCCTAGCCCTGCAATTGTGGCAAATGGATGTTACCCATGTTCCAGAATTTGGTCGTCTGTGGTATGTGCACGTCTCTATTGATATCTTTTCTATGGCGGTTTGGGCTTCAGCCCAGATGGGTGAATCTGCTAAACACGCTATTCATTACCTTCACCTTGCTTTTGCTGCACTTGGAGTCCCGCTGTCACTAAAGACAGACAATGGTCCTGCTTATACTTCTCGCTCTATCGCGCACTTTTGTTCTCTTTGGGGTATCCGCCATAACACTGGTATCCCGCATTCGCCTACAGGACAAGCTATTATAGAGCGCACACATGCAGTATTGAAATCTCTTCTTGCAAAACAAAAAGGGGGAGCCCCTAGTCCCCCAGGGGAGCGTTTAGCAAAAGTCTTATATACCATGAATTTTTTGCGACTTACTGGGAACCGTTCAGAGCCACCAATAGTTGTTCATGGAAATGCTTTAGCATCAGGATGTGTTAAGACTACAGGCGCGAGAGTCCAATTTAGAAAATTAAGTACAGGTGTGTGGAAAGGACCAGTGGAAGTGATAATGACTGGGCACGGTTATGTTTGTGTTTCGACAGAGGCTGGGACAAGGTGGATTCCAGTGAAGCGGGTTAAGCCGTGGTTACAGGAGAAGACAGAGGGAAATGGTCAAAGCAGATCGGCTTTTAACACAGCCGGCTGAGGACTCGACAGAACAATAATGCGTGTCTGGGTAATAATAAGTGTTTTTGCGATTGTGCTGAATGTAAATTACGCCTTTTGGTTCCCATTGCAGCTGAAGACCAATGTTTGGATAACTCTGGCTAATATGATGGGTCAGGACTCTATTATTTGCCTAGCTACTGCATCTCTAAGGATCCTTTTTCGACGTGCCTGGTCAGTATCCCGCTTGACATTTGGCCAACCCCTAAATCAGCCAAGCCATTACAGCTCCAGGGTAAATATGTGACAGATTATTGGGATAGATGGACTGTATATCTTCTGCATAGAGGTATAGAACCTCAAGAAATCGAGTTGTTGGGTTGGGTAAAAATGGATAATTGTGTATATGTCAATTATTCAGGATGGAAATCCTCCTCCCCTGCGCAGATAGTAAATGCATCTGTTCCAGAATATCGGAATCAGACCATTTGATGTAATTACACCAGCAGCAATATTTCAAAGTCTACTGATGACCCTCTAAAATTACCTTATGGGATATTTTTAATCTGTGGTGATAGAGCATGGCAAGGGGTTCCTTCGTGTGCAAAAGGCGGACCATGCTCTCTAGGGAAGTTAACACTGTTAACTCATAATGTTTCCACTATTCTGACTCAGAGGAGGCAGAATAGGGGAAAATGGAGCATTCACATCTTTAACAGTGATTGTAATGACAAGGTAGGATTCTGGGGACCCGGTGAAACTATAGTATCCTCACTGCTAGCCCCAGGAGTTGCTGCTGCTCAAGCTTTAACAACTCTCAGAAAGTTGGGGTGTTGGTTAGCAAAGCAAACCAACGCTACCTCTATGGCGCTGTCTGGACTTTTGGCAGATATTGATTCAATCAGGCACGCCACGCTTCAAAATTGTGTAGCCATAGACTTTTTGTTGTTGGCACAAGGTCATGGGTGTGAGGATTTCGATGGAATGTGCTGTATGACTTTGATCACTCAGAATCGATTCATAAAGCGATAAGACAGTTGGATGACATGACCAAAAACTTAGTTATTAGTGACTGGGATTTAAATAAGTGGTTAAGCAGTTGGGAAATCACAGAGTGGATTAAAGATATTATTAAAGGTGTTTTAATGTTACTAACATTTCTAACCCTACTTTTAATGATTATTCCTTGTATTTTACAATGTATAAAACACTTTATAGAAAAAGCTGTAAAGGGTATCTGGATCGCTCAAAAACAAGAAGAAGGATTTGTGGGGTTTTTAAAGAGCCAAGGCTACATAGTGAGCAATTCCGATACCCTGAGTCTTGTTACTCTAAAATAAGAAGATTCTTGGCAGGCCTAAACAAGGTCAGTTGTCTTGTCATTCCTCTGTAATTTTCCATGTTTTTGTGCAGAGAATGATCTCTGCCAAGGAAGTAATTTCCCACTATATTTTTAGAGTAAGGTATTTAATCACAATTATAACAAGTTGTAAACATTAGCTCTGTAAACGATAGTAACCTCTAGACTAACCAATTAGAGCTGAGTATCCAAGGCTGTTACATAAGGTTTTAAGGGTATAAGAGCACCGTATCTAATAAAGTTTGGCAATTGCTTGATCATATTGATCATCTCTGCGTTGTCCGGGACTCCTGCGTCAACACCCAGCTAATCCAAACCCGAGTTTCCTACCTAGGATATGAAATAACAGGAGGACAGAGAGAAATTGGAGCTGCTAGAAAAGAAGACATCTGTCAGACGCCATGACAGTCAACCAGCAAGGAGCTCCGGACATTACTGAGAATGACTGGATGGTGCAGACTTCGGATCCATGATTATGGTGTTCTGGTAAGACCAATATATGAACTGTTGAAGGGAAACCCTCCCTATTTAGAATGGACTGATTCAGCAGAGGGGGCTTTTAGAAATCTAAAACAAGAGCTAATGAGAGCTGCAGTTCTGTGACATCCGGATGTAACTAAATCCTTTTGGCTATATTCCTATGAAGAACAGGGAATAGCTTTGGGGGTCCTTGCTCGAAAACCAGGACCCTTCAGAAGGGCAGTGACACGTTTTTCAAAACAACTGGATGAAGCGAACAAAGGATGGATCAGATGCCTAAGAGCTGTGGCAGCAGTTGTCATGAATATTGAAGAGATTCGCTAATTCACCTTGGGATAAAAATTACTGTGCTAATGTCCCATGTTGTATCAGCAGTCCTGGGACAGAAAGGAGCCCACTGGTTATCTCCTTCATGCATTTAAAATACCAAGCCACCCTTGTGGAACAAGATGATATAGAAATTGTGGTCACTAATGTTGTCAATCCTGCATCCCTTTTGCAGGAACAATCAACAGAACCACTAACACATGACTGCTTGGCCACCATAGAGACTGTATATTCGAGCCAATCAGACTTGAAAGAAAAACCTCTGGAAGATGCTGATTCTTGGTTTACTGATGGTAGTAGCTTCATGAAAAATGGTAAACGAAAGGCAGGATATGCCATTAACACTTTTGAACATACAAGGGAAACAGATTAAACATACTACAGAAATTCTACAATTACTGGGAGCTGTTCAGCTACCTGAAGAAGTAGCTGTTATGTACTGTAGAGGATATTGACAAGGTGTCTTTGATCTGGAAATTGTAAATACTTTGGCTGATTTTGAAGCCAAATGAGCAGCTGAAAAATCACAAATCCTGTCCTTAATCCGTGATGGGAAACTAACAATTGAAAAATCTAAACCTAGGTATTCAAAAGAGGACAGAAAATTGATTCAAGATCTAAAAGGATAGGAAAATAAAGAGGATTGGGTTCAGATACCTGTTGGGCATATTGTAATCCCCTATAACCAACTCTGAAAGTTAATTCAAGAAGAATTTACTAGGGGAAAATCCTTCCTGACCAATTTGGTGCCCTTCTATGACGGGGCTACAAAAGTGATGGACAGGGGTGGAGCAGTTGACGTCATCTACCTGGACTTGTGCAAAGTGTTCGACACTTTCACACATGACATCCTTGTCTCTAAATTGGAGTGTCAACAATTTGATAGGAGGACCACTCAGTGGATAAACAACTGGCTGGATGGTCGCACTCAAAGAGTTGTGGTCAACGGTTCAATGTCCGGCTGGAGATCAGTAACGAGTGGTGTCCCTCAGGGATAGGTGTTGGGACCGATCTTGTTTAATATCTTTGTCGCTGACATGGACAATGGAATTGAGTGTGCCCTCAGCAAGTTTGCCGATGACACCAAGCTGTGTGGTTCTGTTGATACGCTAGAGGGAAGGAATGCCATTAAGAGGGACCCGAGGCAGTGCCCAGCCCCGCGACGGCCGAGAGCATCTCCCGGAAGTCACCCGCTGAGCCCCAGGAGGATGCAGGAGACCACGCAGCACTTCCCAGCATGGCAGAGGAGGAAGATCCGGATTTGGGAGAAGAGAAGCTGGTGGTGGGAGAGCTGGCAAGCACGGCAGCTACATCAGCCCCAGTGACAAGTACAGCAGCATCATTTGAGAGTTCTGAAGGTTTTGAATGGCTTTTGGGTACCCTTGGAACCTGCGTGCTGATTGTGATGGCGATCAGAGTGTTGGCGCACACACAGAGTGTGCTCTACCCACTACCATTTTGTCTGATCTCAGAAGTTAAACAGAGTCAGGTTTGGGTCTTGTCTAGGGTTAGAAAAGGATATAGGATCACCAGGAGACTGTCCCCAAGGCTGGACAGTCATGAGTGGCAGGGCATGTGGGACAGTATGGGCGAGTACCTGGTCTACTGGGTCCCTCCAGTGCTTTGGAAGCATTGGAGATGGAAGGCAGGTGTATGGAGTCCCCAGCAGCAAGCTGTAGAACTGCTGAAGTGGACGGTGAATGATTTTGAGACTGGTGGGCCCAGATACTTCAGGCCATCAGTCCAGAGATGCAACATAGGGATGGATTTATGATCGAAGGGTGGACTTAAGAGTGATGGTATTTTGAAAATGTGGGATCTGAGCATGACGTGAATGGTATGGAATAAGGGGTGGATAATGTCCTGGGTTCAGCAGTAGCAGTCATTTTTTCTCCTTCTTGGTAGCTGGTGCAGTGCTGTGTTTTGATGCTCGGGCTGGGTACGGTTGCTGATAGCATGTATGTTTTGAGTTACTGCTCAAATGTTTGGTTTGTCCAAGGACTTTCTGAGCTCATGTTCTGCCAGGGAAGGAGGGAGG
The DNA here is from genome assembly GCF_012275295.1 of Melopsittacus undulatus. Classification (NCBI taxonomy): domain Eukaryota; kingdom Metazoa; phylum Chordata; class Aves; order Psittaciformes; family Psittaculidae; genus Melopsittacus; species Melopsittacus undulatus. The sequence goes on from NW_022993942.1 coordinate 2,062,212, forward strand.
CCGAGAGAAAGGAGAGACAGGACACCTCACCCAGGCTAGCCAAAGAGGTATTCCATACCATAGCACGTCATACCCAGGATGTAACTGAGAGTTACCCGGAAGGGATAGGACTCTGGGGGTTGGTGGTGGTATCGGTCAGTGCTTGGTCGGGCAGAGTGGGGTGAGTTATGGGTTGGTGGCTGGTGAGATGTTGTATTCTGTTCATTTGTTAGTTCCTTTATCATTATTATTATTAGTAGTAGTAGCAGGAGTGATTTCTGTTATACCTTAGTTATTAAACTGTTCTTGTCTCAACCTGTGGTAGCTACATTCTTTGGATTCTCCTTCCCAGCTCTCCGGGAGCTGGGGGAGCAAGGGAGGGGAGTGAGTGTACAAGCTGTGTGGATTGGTTTTAAACCATGACAACTGCCTTTGTAATGAAAGCCCATCATCCTACAGTGCATCTTTTATGTTCCCGTGCCAGATCCAGGAGCAGTGCTCACAGACTGCAAACATCAAGCTAATGCATATTCAGTCCAGGAGCCATAGCAGAAAGCTGCTGCTGTGCATTCAGCTGAAGGCTCCATCCCCTGCTCTCACAGTGGAGGTGGCAGGGCAGAAAAGTTTTGCTGGGAATAAGCTGAGCAGAGTGAGCTGTGCTCCAGTGTCAGGAACATGGCAAAGTGCACTACCTTTGTAATGTTAAGCCCGTCTTCCTACAGTGCCTCTTTGATATTCCCTCGCTATATCCAGGCCCAGTGCTGCGAAAATCCTTCTAATGCATATTTAGGTGAGGAGACTGAGCAGATAGCTGCTGCTGATTCTCAGAAACAACCAGGGAGCTCTGCAGCACTATCCCCAGCATGTCAATGAACACCAGCTTTCATGCCTAAAACAGTAGAAAGAAGGCTCTCAAAGTGCAAACATACAGCTTCTGCTTCTCCAGTGGAGTAGCCAGAGCAGAAAGCTGCTGCTGGGCAAATTTGGCATTTCATGACATGGACTCAAGTTGAAGCAGAGACTCAAATCCTCATTTATTACCACCAAGGCCTTTTTTTCCCCTTGTTTGGTACTTTCCCAACCGGCACATACGTAGAACGTTCAATCTCATTGGCCACTGTGAAACTCTCCAGGTAAAAAGTCCAATCACAGTGTTGCAGACCTTCTCACAACCCCCACATCCTCTGGCCTTCAAGGCCCCAGCTCATCGCCCCAGGGTTTGTCAAGCACCAAGGCATCAGAGCTCATTCCCAAACTGTTCGTCTTCACACCCCACATCTCCCCCTTCTTTTTTTTTTATATTCACTATCAATACCTGCTTAAGGGCTCAATCAATAAGAAACTGTATAAGCTAATAAAAACTAACAATACAAACATTCTTAATAAAATTTTTTCACTCTTGCTCCTAGCCTAGGAAATAAACAGTTAAAGAACAGCTAACATCCTGCACTTATAATTGGTTTCAAACTATATAATGAAAATACAGATACATATCCATTTTTACAGATCTTAACAAATCAGTATCTGGCAGCTGTGTTGTTATACCCCCCAGACATCCCGCATGTCCACAGGATTCAAGGCTGCCATTGCTTCCAACAGCAGTCTGAAAAAACTCATAGGTGTGGCAACTGACAGGTGCAGGGTGTCTTGTCCTGTCATTGGCTAATGTTCTACAGATGTTCTCTTTTGGCTGGGCGGAAAACAATGTAGGGTCTGAAGAATGGGGTTGATTGAAAAGTAGGGTTGTAAATAACTAACCTCAAGAACATTAGGCTTTGTTAGCAACTATAGAGAAAAGGAAATTACTAAGATAAGCTTTGCCAGAACCACCTAGTGGTTACTGATATGACTGATATGACAACGATCCTAAAACAAAGTGATGAAGAAATAACCACCAGGGGTCCGAAAGCCTACTACCACATTTTTGTATGCATACAGGAGGCATTCTCTAAAAATTATGACATAATGTATGTAATCTAATGAACATGTATTTTTAAAGACAGTATAATCACAGCCTGGGTGATGCTTGGTAGAGACACGCTTGGAGGAGTGATCCCTTCTGTCTCCGGGGCCGCAATAAATAATACCTGCTTGTCAACTTAAAACTTTGTTGGCAAGTTCCTGGAGATTTCTCCAAATCAATTTGACACCCCATATGGGACCCTCTCTGCTCAGCTGCAGGACCCGCTGAGGACAGGGCTCCCTAGGGCCCTCAGGAGTTTTTCCCAGAGGGACCCCTCGACTCATTCGGATCACTGCGGGAGCAGACAAGGACCATCTTCATAAAAGGTATTATTTTCTTTCATATAGTCTGTATGATGCAGGGGGCATCTTGCTTTGGTAAATTGGTTTGGGAAGCATATGCAAGGTTTGGAAACCTTCCGTAAATCGCGATAGGAATTCTCGTAGCTAAAGACATATGCCCGGCTGCTAGTGTCCGTTTGGTATACACCCACAGGAAGCAGGGGGCTTCTTGTGGTTTGGGTCCTACAAGACTCAGTGGGTGTCTTGTAGAAAAGGTTTTGGATTTTACCAGTTTTGGTATACACTCACAAGAAGCAGTGGGCATCTTGTGGTTCGGGTCCTGCAAGATGCAGTTGCCATCTTGTAGAAATGGTTTTGAATTTTACTGGTATTTGACTTATGTTGTGGCTTGTTATAGTTATGATTTTGGTCTTGTGATTTTGGTCTTGGTGACAGACTGTTATAACTCTCATTAATTGTCTATTTGATAGAATTTTAGTGTCTGTCTCCAGTGTTGTAACTGTGTGGAGTGTGTCTGTGGGATCCCGTGTGTGTGTGTGAAAGTGAGACTGATAATGGAAAATCAGCAGAGTGGAGAGATCTTGAAAAAGAGTCCTTTGGGATGCATTTTGGCACACTGGAAAGAACTGGGAGGGTTTCCTGGGAACTCGGTAAATGAGAAAAAGTTGATAAAATATTTTAACCAATGGTGGCCTTTGTATACTTTGGAAGATAGGAAAAATGGCCTAAAAATGGAACTCTGAACTATGATACATTGTTACAATTAATGTTGGTTTTGAGATGGCAAGGAAAATGGGATGAAGTAATGTATTCATAATGTATGAATATGAATATGTTTTTCACTTTAAGAAACCACTTGGAGTGATAGACGGAATGCGAAATTGATATAGCTTCGCCAAATCGCTTAATTTTTGCTTTGGAAACGGACAGTGAAAAGCTGAAATCTAAGCTGAAGAGATGTTGTTCAGCCTGTGATACTGGGGAAAGATGCTTAAAGTTAAGGAAAACAAAGGGGGAAAGGAGGGGAGCTCTCGCAGCTCCTGTGTTTGACTGTGGGAAGAGTGCTGGGGAAGCAGAGGTGGAGGGATGTCAGGCGGAGGTGGGGGAGTGGGTTCTTCTCCTGTGAGACTGGATTGGTGTGCGTGCTGTGGGGAGTTTGGACTTTGGAAGTGAGACTGCCCTGGGAGGAGTGCATGGAGTGGCTCTGGTGGCTGAACTGGAAATAGACTGATGGGGATCTGGGGAATCTACCCCAGCAGATCCATTGGTTAAATTAAAGCTAGGGATTAGAGGAAATAAAGTGGAATTTTAGTGGATTCAGGAGCAACTTATTTGGTGTTAAATAAGAGGGAACAGAATTTTCTACAGCTGTAGGAGCTACTGGCCACCAAGAAAAAAAAAAAAGGGAACAATATCCCTTAAAACTTGAAGATCAAAGGGAATCAAAGAAATCGTTGTTAAATTTTAAAGTATACATAATTAACGGAATTTGAATTGGAATATAATACTACTATCTTGCCAGTAAAGAAATAAAGTTGCAGATTGGTTCAAGATCTCAGAGCAATCAACAAATTTGCAGAAGATATTAATCCAGTAGTAGCTAATTCGTATACCTTATTGACTAAATTGAATAATAATCAGAAATGGTTTGACATCTTGGATTTAATGGAACTTTTAATTTTGCTTACCCTTGGCCAAAGAAAACTAGAATTTATCTGCTTTGAATGGGAAAATCCTGACACAGGAAGGAAAACTCAATTAACTTGGCCAGTATTATGCCGCGGAATGGACTCAGTCAGAGATCAATGTGATCAGACAAAAAGCCATTTATTGCAAAGCATTAACTCCTTATATACTATTGCTTACACACTGTTGGGGGTCGAGCATGGGCGCTTTAACAGGCTTACAGCAAGCTGTGAGAAAGTGAACCTCTGACCCCAGGCTAAAAGAAGAAGAAGCCTCAAGATCAGCAAAACAGGAATGCAATAACAAGATGCCAGAAGCATGATGTAACGCTAAGCTGAAGCGAAGGTGTGAAACCAATCAGGAGAGGTAAAGTGGAGCGTGTATCCCTCGTGGGCAAAGCGAAGCAGCCAATCAAGTAATGCGTGATCGCGTGTAAGACAGTATATTAAGAGCAGCCTTGTAATCAATAAACGGAGCATTTTGTGAACCTACATCGTATCGGTGTTTTCTCCCCTCCACCTGGCCGCGGCATTCTGGTGACCCCGACGTGATACCAGGAGAGAGAGAGACCGCGGACGAGAGAAGGTGGAGATCCCGGCTGCCCGAGAGAGGCAGGCTGTCCGAGAGAGGCAGGAAAGGAGCTCAAATTACGTGGCCACGGCTGACCGGTGAGTCAGGCAGACTGCGGTCTGGTTCGGGATGGGTTTCGCTGTATCAGCGATAGAAAAGGCTACGATAGAAGTGTAGCGAAGAAAACAGGGTACTCGATACCCCGACAGGAACTTGTGGACTTTTTATTTTGGTGCCGACAAAGGGGGTTGTTAGAAAATACGGGACAGTTATTCTCCAAAGATCAATGGAGTAAGATAGGGGAAGAACTGTGGGAGTCGGTGAAGCTTTTAATCTCGAGATTTGGGAGAAAATTACTAAGGAAGAAGCCCCTGATTTATGGCTGTTTTCAGTCCTTCCTAAGGTGAAGGGAGCAACCCTTAAAGAGACAGACCTAAAGTTAATGTTGAAATGGTCGAAGACATGTTACCCAGAGATTTATGAGTCTACCGGATTTGAGATGTCCTTGTGGAATGGGGCAGGAGTTAAGCTGTGGAATGCAGCCACGAAAGGCAATGAAGCTGTGAAAAGTTTGTTAGTCATTTGGAGAACTATTTTAGAGACGTTAAAGTCAAAAAATGAGATCATGGAAACCAGTGCCCCCCCCCCGCCCCCCGAATCTCCGCCGGTTGCCGCTATGGCTGCGAAGATTGATGTCGGGGATGAAGATGATCCTTTCAACCTGAGCCCTATTGACCCCGAGAAGGAGCCTGTGCGCGTTCATCAGTTTGCTGTTTCTGCTCCTGAGATTCTGATGCCTGATAATGCCGATGCTGACCTGGATGGTGCTTTTGACCTGGAGCCTATTCATCCGGAAAAGAAGCCTGATTTATATCCCCCATATCCTCATGATAAATGGGTAGCTGTAAAGGGAGAAGTGAGATGGGTGGGGGATGTGGATGTATTGCACGGTTTCCCGTGGTGTGTGTGCTTCCCACCCGAGATGGGAAGGTCTCTTGTATGCTCTTATCAGGGGTATCGGGCAGAATGTGTCAGACCGTGGAGTTGGGACCCCATATACAACTCTTTTGATACAGTCTCTCTGTGATACTCATGTACTAGAAGTTGGTAAACATAAGTATGTCCATGTTTCTATCGACCCTTGGAAACCTTTAGAAGTATTGCTGGCAACTTCTTCCAACATAGGCTGGCCACCTGTGTCGGAATGAGTGTGCATTTTGGTCAGTAAAAAAGCCCAAGCCTCATGTGATGTGAGGGAGGCAGAGCCTCTGCGGGGACGCCCGCTAAGGTTGAGCCTGCCACCTTGCACTGTGATGATGCTTCTCGGAGCTGGTTTCCTGATAGTCTTTACAAGGTCCTTGTGCCACGTCCTGTATGTGGGACTGTGCAGTGGGAACAATGATTGTCTGGATTTTGTGTTTCAAATACTGTAGTTGTGTGGAGTGTGCTTGTGGGATCCCATGCGTGTCTGTGTCTGTGTATGTTTGTAATGAGGGCAGACAGTGTTCTGTGTATTTTTTGTTGTCAGGTTCATGTAAAAGTTTTAACAGGTAGCAGTTTAACCTTTTGGGCAAGAAAAGGTTAATGCAAAAGTGCAGTTGCCAATAGGCCGGTGGTTTTAGCTGTGCAAAGCAGGGTGAGCGACTTTGAAAAAAAAAACAAAAACAAACAAACCAAAAAACTAAACAAAACAAAAAAAAAAAGATAGAAAAATATAGAAAAAAATAGAAAAAATAGAAAAAAATAGAAAAAATATAGAAAAAAATAGAAAAAATAGAAAAAAATAGAAAAAAAGGGTAATGATAACTCACTCTAGCTGTTTAATGACTGTAGTTTTGATGTATATTGCTTAAAGCTTGTTTTCCAGACAATATGCATGTGTAATCCAAAAAAAAAAAAAATCACTTGAGGGCAACTGAAAATTAACAGCTTGAATATGTATGCTTGTAAAGTAGCTATTATTAGAGGTTGTGATTTTGTGTATAAAACCACCTGTATTTACTAGCCAGTTGCTAACAAGAAACTATACCTTGTATTGTATGGAATTGTCACTTGTAAAAGAGATGTTAAAGAATGCAGATTTGCAGCAGCTCCTAGAAAATGCTAAGGTAAAAGCTAGAAAGATTCTAATATGATGGTAGTATTATAAAGCAAGTAATGGAACAAATTAAGAGGGTGGGAGAAATCCACTGGTAAGAAGTTTCCTTGGTTAGTCCCTCGCTGTCATCAGCATCTTCAACATGCTGATGCACTCTGCAATAGTTACTCTGCTAATGTAAATCTGTGTGTGCTTTGCTATAGTAGTGACTTGTTACTCGGTGAAGCAGGTGAAACTCTGCATTGACAACAAGGTGCAAGGACAGAGATTGACCAAATGCCTGCTTCTACAGTCAAGGGCAAGACTGGGTTGGCTTCTGTGTCTGCCACCAAGAACCTTTAGCTCTGCTGCTGGCTGCAACCCAGCAGGCGTAGAGTGGTGGAGACACATGTCATGCCAGACCTTGATGTGAGGGATGGCCTCCACTGTTATCAGAGAGCCATACAGGAGAAAAAGGGTAGGCCCAGCTGTGCACAGCTATCAACAGTACTGGCTGCCAGCAAAAAGTATAAAGCCACAGAACAACATAAAGAAACAGCAATGATAGAAATCTGTGTAAAATCTTTGTAATATCTGTTCTATTATGTGTGACCATGGGTAATGGACAAGTATACTGAGCACATCTGTTAAATCCTCATTATTCCATCCTGTTACATGGTGTGTAGGATTCACTGATATGCCACATGTTATAAAGGTTCAAGTGACTTCAAATCAGACTAATCTTACTGAAATAATGCTGCCTAGAGTAGTGGGTTGTAATGTTACACAAGTCCAGCAGTGATAGAGCAGACATACGAAATTGTCAAAAACTTCTAGTAAAACTAAAAAGGGGGAGATGTGGAGACAGTGTTCTCACAGGAAAATGAATATTTGGTACATGAGGTCTGAATAACTCTGAGGGATACAGCAAGGCCGTGAGAGGCCCGAGGAAGCCTAAGCAAGCAAGATAAGAAGAAGCTGTAATTCACTGAGTTATGAGAGCTGTGGACTGTTGGCAAGCATTCGAGGTCAAGTTCTCACACCTGTGCTTAACCAATTATGTTAGTCACTAAGGGTCTTCAAGACAAGTATCCAATCATGATATGCCAAATTGCTGTAGGTGTGTGTAAGCAATAGTATACAAGGAGTTAAAGCTTTGCAATTAATGGCTTTTTGTCTGATCAAAAAAAAAAAAAAAAAAAAGGGGGAGTGTAACTCCTTGACTGTTAACACTGTACAGTTTACTTCTGCAGCTGCTTCACATCCCCTTTGCATTAGAATGCTTCTGGGCATGTGTTGTATGAATCTTTCTGATCATTCTGAATCTATTCACAAGAAGTTGTTTGAACTTAAAGAAAATATGAAAGAACTTACTGTAGAAGCAAATCCTATAGACTCTTGGTTAAAATCGTTAGGAATAAGTAGTTGGTTAAGGAGTTTCATCATGATGTTTAGTGGACCAATAATGATTATGTTGTAAATTTTGTTTTTTGGACCTTGCTTGTTACAATGTACTATGCAACGCATGCAGCAAATGACAAACGCCTTATTTGAAAAAAGAGGGGGAGATGTTGGGGGTCGAGCATGGGCGCTTTAACAGGCTTACAGCAAGCTGTGAGAAAGTGAACCTCTGACCCCAGGCTAAAAGAAGAAGAAGCCTCAAGATCAGCAAAACAGGAATGCAATAACAAGATGCCAGAAGCATGATGTAACGCTAAGCTGAAGCGAAGGTGTGAAACCAATCAGGAGAGGTAAAGTGGAGCGTGTATCCCTCGTGGGCAAAGAGAAGCAGCCAATCAAGTAATGCGTGATCGCGTGTAAGACAGTATATTAAGAGCAGCCTTGTAATCAATAAACGGAGCATTTTGTGAACCTACATCGTATCGGTGTTTTCTCCCCTCCACCTGGCCGCGGCAACACACACCTACAGCAATTTGGCATATTATGATTTGATGTATGTCCTGATGACCCTTAGTGACTAGCATACATCACAGACCATAGAATAGTTAGGACTGGAAAGGACCTCAAGATCATCTAGTTCCAACCACCCTGCCATGGGAAGGGACACCCCACACTAAACCATATCACCCAAGGCTTCATCCAACCTGGTCTTGAACACCGCCAGGGATGGAGCATTCACTACCTCCCTGGGCAACCCATTTCAGTACTTCACCACCCTCACAGTAAAGAATTTCTTCCTTATATCCAGTCTAAACCTCTGCTGTTTAAGTTTCAACCCGTTACCCCTTGTCCTATCACTACAGTCCCTAATGAATAATCCCTCCCCAGCATCCCTGTAGGCCCCCTTCAGATACTGGAAGGCTGCTATGAGGTCTCCACGCAGCCTTCTCTTCTCCAGGCTGAACAGCCCCAACTTTCTCAGCCTGTCTTCATATGGGAGGTGCTCCAGTCCCCTGATCACCCTCGTGGCCCTCCTCTGGACTTGTTCTAATAGTACCATGTCCTTTTTATGTTGAGGACACTAGAACTCCACACAATACTCCAAGTGAGGTCTCACGAGAGCAGAGTAGAGGGGCAGGATCACCTCCTTTGACCTGCTGGTCACTCTCCTTTTGATGCAGCCCAGGATACGGTCGGCTTTCTGGGCTGTGAGTGCATACTGCTGGCTCATGTTCATTTTCTCATTGACTAACACCCCATAGTCCTTCTCCGCAGGACTACCATGAATTTCCTTTTTGCCCAACCTGTAGCTGTGCCTGGGATTGCTCCCACCCAGGTGTAGGACCTTGCACTTGTGTCATGGTTTGAGCATGTTTTGAGGGTGTTTTTTGTTCAAGGTTTTTTCCAGCCAGGTGGAGGAGGGGAGGCCGGGAGGAAGGAGAGACAGGACACCTGACCCAGGCTAGCCGATGAGGTATTCCATACCATAGCACCTGATGCCCAGGATGGATACTGGGAAAGAGAAGGCTGGAGGAGAGAGCTCTGGAGGAAAATGGAGGAGGGAGCACATGGTGCTTGGCCGGGCAGGGTGGAGTGAGTTATGGGTCGGTGGCTGGTGGGGTGTTGTATTCTTTTTACTTGCTGTTTGCTGTATCATTATTATCTGTAGTAGTAAATGGCAGTAGGGGTTTTGTGCTATGCCTTAGCAATTAACCCGTTCTTATCTCAATCCGTGGGGGCTACATTCTTTGGATTTTCCTTCCTAACTCTCCGGGAGTAGGGGGACTTTGTTTAAACCACGACAACTTGGCATGGTTAAACTTCATGAGGATGGCATCAGCCCACCTCACAAGCGAGTCAAGGTCCCTCTGAATGGCATTCCTTCCCTCTAGCGTATCAACAGAACCACACAGCTTGGTGTCATCAGTAACCTTGCTGAGGGCACACTCAATTCCATTGTCCATGTCAGCGACAAAGGTATTAAACAAGATCGGTCCCAATACTCATCCCTGAGGGACACCACTCGTTACTGATCTCCAGCCGGACATTGAACCGTTGACCACAACTCTTTGAGTGCGACCATCCAGCCAGTTGTTTATCCACTGAGTGGTCCTCCTATCAAATTGATGACACTCCAATTTAGAGACAAGGATGTCATGTGTGACAGTGTCGAACGCTTTGCACAAGTCCAGGTAGATGACGTCAACTGCTCCACCCCTGTCCATCACTTTTGTAGCCCCGTCATAGAAGGCCACCAAATTGGTCAGGCAGGATTTTCCCCTAGTAAAGCCATGCTGGCTGTCACCAAGCACCTTGCTCTTTTTCATGTGCCCCAGCATGCCTTCCAAGAGAATCTGCTCCCAGATTTTGCCAGGCACAGAGGTGAGACTCACTGGTCTGTAATTCCCCGGGTCATCCATTTTCCCCTTCTTGAAAATGGGGGTTATATTTCCCTTTTTCCAGTCTTCAGGAACTTCACCTGTCTGCCATGATTTTTCAAATATGATAGCCAGTGGCTTTGCAACTTCATTCGCCAGCTCCTTCAGGACCTGCGGATGGATTTCATCAGGGCCCATGGACTTGTGTACATTCAGGTTCTGAAGACGGTCTCAAACCAGATCCTCTCGTACAGTGGGCCCAAGGTCTAAGTTTTCACAGTCCCTGCCTCCGCCCTCCTAGACTTGGGTGCTGCGGTCAGAGCCTTTGCCAGTGAAGACCAAGGCAAAGAAGCCATTCATAACCTTAGCATTCTCAAAGTCCTGTGTAGCCAGTTCTCCTGAAAGCTTCCAGAGGGGGCCTACATTGTCTTTAGTCTGTTTTTTAGCCGCTACATACCTATAAAATCCCTTCCTATTATCTTTAACATCCCTTCCCAAGTTTAGCTCCAATTGGGCCTTAGCTTTCCTAACTTGGTCCTTAACTACCCTGACAACATCCCTGTATTCATCCCAGGCCACCTGTCCTTGCTTCCACCTTTTATAAGCCTCTTTTTTCTTGTGAATTTTTCTCAGCAGCTCCTTATCCATCCAAGGAGGTCTCGTGCCCCTCCTGCTGCACTTCCTTCTAGTTGGGATGCAACACTCCTGAGCTTGTAGCAGGTGATCCTTGAATATTAACCAAGAGTCTTGGGCCCCCTTACACTCAAGGGCTATATCCCATGGAACCTTGCTAAGCAGGTTCCTGAAGAGGCCAAAGTCTGCTCTCTCGAAGTCCAGGGCAGTGAGCTTGCTGCATGCTCTTCTCATTGTCTTGAGGACCTCAAATTCAACCATCTAGTGATCACTGCATCCAAGACTTCCCTGGAGAGTCACATTTCCAATGAGCCCTTCCCTGTTGGTGAGCATGAGGTCAAGCAGGGCACCTCTCCTTGTCAGTTCCTTTATTGCTTGCAGAAGGAAGTTGTCTTCCACACAATTGAGAAACCTCCTGGATTGCTTGCGCCGGGCCGTACCATCGCCCCAACAGATGTCAGGGTGGTTGAAGTCCCCCATGAGAACAAGGGCCTGTGAGCGTGAGGCTTTTCCTATTTGTCTGTAGAGTTCTTCATCCACAGGTTCCTCTTGATCAGGCTGTCTGTAACATATCCCCACAGTAATGTGTCCCATCACCGATTTCCCCTTAACCCTGACCCACAAACGTTCTGTTAACTGATCACCTGTCCCCAGACAGAGTTCCATACTCTCCACCCTATCCCTAACATAAAGGGCAACTCCCCCTCCCCTCCTACTGGTTCTGTCTTTTCTAAAAAGCCTATAACCTTCCATTCCAACACTCCAGTCAAAGGAGCCATCCCACCATGTTTTGGTGATGCCTATTATATCATAGCCCCGTAGATGTGCCCACATCTCTAATTCCTCTTGTTTGTTCCCAATGCTACGGGCATTTTTATAGAGGCATCTGAGCCAAGCTCCAAATGAAGCTGGCTCATTGGCTGGAGCAGTTACAATATTACTACATTGCTCAGAGTATTTATTATAGGTGCTGGCAACTGACTGGGTGTGTTGGGATGGAATGATGCTCCCTTCCCCCAACACACCTAGTTTAAAGCATCCTTGACAAGTCTGGCAAGTCTCCCAGCAAAGCCACTCTTCCCTTTCTTTATCAGAGCAGTTCCACCAGTCCCCATTAGGCCTGGCCTACAAATGTGGGCCCCATGTCCAAGACACCCAAACCCTTGACTATGACACCACCCTTTTAACCATTTATTAACCTGGCCAATCCTCCTTGCCTTTGGAAGGTCCTCCCCTGTGTCTTGGAGAATTGTCGAAAAGACTATCTGAGCTCCAGAACCCCTGACCACCTCTCCCAGAGCTCTGTAGTCCTTCTTTATACTCCTCAGGCTACTACTATCTATATCCCTAGCACCCACATGTATCACTAGAAGCGGGTAATAGTCCGTGGGACTTACTAGAGCAGGCAGCCTCTCTGCAACATCCCTGATCCGTGCCCCAGGTAGGCAACACACCTCCCTTGCAACCGGGTCAGGCCGACAGATGAACGCTTCTGTCCCTTTCAAGGCAGAGTCCCCTACTACTACAACCCGACGCTTTTTCCTGGCGGCACCAGTAGAGATCTTCTGTACCAGTGCACCAGCCAACTGTTTCAGATGCAAGTGCCTTTCCTCATCAGCCCCCTGCAGGACAGCAAAGCAGTTCTGGGTGGGTACAGCAGATTTAGGAGGAAGCCCCTTGGTTTTAATTGCTCTCTTCCTCCTTTTGTTGGCTTTTTTTCGTTACTAATTCCCAGCTTCCCTGATCAACAGCCCCCTTCTTTCCTCCATGAGTTAGAGGGGAAGCTTGAGGCCCCTGTGCTGTTTGGGCCTGGAGCAAGTAGTCCTGCTTCCTCTCAGCTTTCCTGATATCTTGCATCTTACTGACAGCATTCCGTAGCTCAGCCACCTGCTAGAGGAGGACCTCCATCAGGGATCAGCGAGAGCAGCCCTACCCATTCTGCACCTTTCCCTTACAAGACCAGTGCAGGCACTCTCTACACTCCAAGCGCTGCACCGCAACCTCCCCACTTACCGGCTCTGTCTGGGTGCGTACGCTGGCCACCACCAGGGTGCTCACCGTCCCACTTGTCTGCCCGCGCGAACTTCCTCGACCCGCTCTGTTTGCCCGCTCTGTTCGCTGCGCTCCTGGTCGCCACGCTCCCTGGGTAGATTTTTAACCACTCACAGTTGGTGCCACTCCTCCTGTCTCCCCGTCTCCCCCCCCCCCCCCCCCCCCCCCCCGTGAGTCACCTCCTCGTGGTAGCTGAGATCTTTGCAAGTCCTGTCGAGGACTTGAGGCTCCCTCCTCAGTGGCTCTTGTCCCTCTGTGGTGAGGTTTCTGGACGCTGATCTCGCCCGGCTCTGCTCCGGTATTACAAGCGTCCTTTCTCAAGCTACTCCCCTCAGCAAGTGACTAACAATGGCCGTTGATGGCCAGTTTGAATCTTCCACCGAGCTTCATGTCTCTGCCCCCGGTGAGTCACCTCCTCGCGGTAGCTGAGCTCTTTGCAAGTCCTGTCGAGGACTTGAAGCTCCCTCCTCAGTGGCTCTTGTTGCTCTGTGGTGAGGTTTCTGGACGCTGATCTCCCCCGCCTCTTCTCCTCTGTTACAGGCATCCTTTCTCTTATAATTGGTTAAGCACAGGTGTGAGAATTTGACCTCGAAAGCTTGCCAACAGTCCACAGTTCTCATAACTCAGTGAATTACAGCTTCTTATCTTGCTTGCTTAAGCTTCCTCGGGCCTCTCATGGCCTTGCTGAATCTTTCTGAGTTATTCAGAGCTCATGTACCAAATATTCATTCTGCTGTGAGAACACTGTCTCCACATCTCCCCCTTTTTAGTTTTACTAAAAGTTTTTTACAATTTGGTATGTCTGCTCTATCACTGCTTCACTTGTGTAACATAACCACCCACTACGCTAGGCAGCATTATTTCAGTAAGATTAGTCTGAATTGAAGTCACTTGAACCTTTATAACATGTGGCATACCAGTTAATCCTACACACCATGTAACAGGATGGATTAATGGGGATTTAACAGATGTGCTCAGTATACTTGTCCATTACCCACGGTCACAAATAATAGAACAGATATTACAAAGATTTCTGTCATTGCTGTTTCTTTATGTTGCTGAGTTCTGGGGCTTTGTATATTTCACTGGCAGTCAGTATGGTCCTGTTGATAGCTGTACACAGCTGGGCCTGCCCTTTTTCTCCTGGATGGCTCTCTGATAACAGCAAAGGTCATCCCTCACATCAAGGTCTGGCATGGCATGTGTCCCCACTACTCCACACCTGCTGGGTTGCAGCCAACAGTGGAGCTAAAGGTTCTTCTTGGTGGCAAACACAGGGGCCGACCCAGTCTTGCCCTTGACATATTATGATTGCATACTTGTCTTGAAGACCCTTAGTGACTAACATATAATTGGTTAAGCAGAGGTGTGAAAACTTGACCTCGAAAGCTTGCCAACAGTCCACAGTTCTCATAAGTCAGTGAATTCCAGCTTCTTCTTATCTTGCTTGCTTAAGCTTCCTCGGGCCTCTCATGGCCTTGCTGTATCTTTCAGAGTTATTCAGAGTTCATGTACCAAATATTCATTCTCCTGTGAGAACACTGTCTCCAGAAGTTTCTGATGTGACTAAATACTTTTGCCTATATTCCTATGAAGAACAGGGAATAACTTTGGGGGTACTTACTCAGAAAGTAGGACCCTAGAGAAGGGCAGTGGCATATTTTTCAGGACAGCTGTATGAAGCGAGAAAAGGATGGCCCAGATGCCTAAGAGCTGTGGCAGCAGTTGTCGTGAGTACTGAAGAGGCATGCAAATTTACTCTGGGACAATAGAGTACTGCACTATTGCATCCAGTTCTGGGCCCCTCAGATCAAGAAGGACAGGGAATTGCTTGAAAGAGTCCAGCGCAGAGCCACAAAGATGATAAAGGGAGTGGAACATCTCCCTTATGAGGAGAGGCTGAGCGAGCTGGGTCTCTTACCTTGGAGAAGAGGAGACTGCGGCGTGACCTCATCAGTGTTTACAAATATGTAAAGGGTGGGTGTCAGGATGATGGATCTAGGCTTCTTTCAGTGATATCCAGTGATAGGACAAGGGACAATGGGTGTAAATTGGAGCATAGGAGGTTCCACGTTAACATCAGGAAGAACTTCTTTACTGTAAGAGTGACAGAGCACTGGAACAGGCTGCCCATGGAGGTTGTGGAGTCTCCTACGTTGGAGATATTCAAGGCCCGCATGGACAAGTTCCTGTGTGATGTACTCTAAGTTACCCTGCTCTTGCAGGGGGGTTGGACTAGATGATCTTTCGAGGTCCCTTCCAACCTTTGGGATTCTGTGATTACTGACTACCTTTACAGCAGTGAAGATAAAGGAATAGCCTGCTTGGATACATTACTCAAGAATCAAGAGTGCACCAGAACCCGAAACACATCAGAACTGAGAAAAAATATGGCACGTCTAGTCTTCAGGACCCACACATATGAGACTACATCAATCATAATTTGGACTTGTATAATAATAGGTGTAGAAGCATGGAATCAAAATCTATATCTGAGATTGATACAAATTCTGCTAATGTCTTTAATAAGAGTGACTGTTGTATCTGTACTCAACTACCTAAATCAGGAGAGAGGCCTTTAATTGGCTTCCCTATCCCCTTTAAGACAAATTGAAATAGGTTATGGAGAAATCCTGTTTATATCGACAAGAGCTATACAGATTTACAGGTTTTAAGGATACAAGCCTTAAACATGTCAGAAGTTAAATGTGTAACCACCAACAAAACTCTTAATCAAGGCAACATGTCTGTAGGAAAGTACTCATATTGCTGCTGGGCAATGCAACTTCACCTTTGAAAACCTTTAACTGGTTACTGGAATGTTCCTGAAGGGAAAGGGTGGTATTGGTTATGTGGAGAAAATGCCTATAAGTTTTTCCCTCCTAACTGGGAAGGGACATGCACACTAGGAGCAGTGGTTCCAAACTTTACAGTAATTGACATTCATCCCTCTGGAACCCAGGTTTGGAGTTTTATTAAAAGAATCAAACGACGATATAATCCCATAGCAGAATGAAACACTGCTTTCCATAGCTTTGTTAGATGGCTTATTACATGTCTAAAATCAAATGGCATTAGATACACTGTTAGCATCCCAAGGAAGAGTTTGTTCGGTAATCAGTGATAGCTGTTGTTCCTATATAGATCAAAGTGGAAGAATTACTACTGATCTAAAGGAAATGTGGAAAAAAAGTTAAAATATTTCATGAGGTGGTGCAGGACAACACCTCATGGGGATATGAGGAAATTTGGGAAAAATTAACATCATGGGTACCCAATCTCTCCTGGTTGATACAGTTGTTTTTTACTGTATTTTAGGAATGGTTGTGATTACATGTATAATGGTCCAATGCTCCTTTTGGTGTTGCAAACAAACCATGATGAAGTATGACGAATGGAAGAGAAACAAAAATAAGCATCAAGTAGAAACAGGGAAACACTTCAGGAAACTTTAAATAAAAATGAAATAACTCAGTTGCAAAAAAATTTGCAATAGGACAAGAAAAGGTTGGATTGAAGAACGGGGTTGATTGAAGAATAGGGTTGTAAATAAGTAACCTCAAGAACATTAGGCTTTGTTAAAAACTATAGAGAAAAGGAAATTACTAAGATAAGCTTTGCCAGAACCACCTGGTGGTTACTGATATGACTGATATGACAACAGTCCTGAAACAAAGAGATGAAGAAATAACCACCAGGGGTCCGAAAGCCTACTACCACATTTTTGCATGCATACAGGAGGCATTCTCTAAAGATTATGACGTAATGTATGTAATCTAATGAACATGTATGTTTAAGGACAGCATAATCACAGCTTGGGTGATGCTTGGTAGAGACACGCTTGAAGGAGCGATCCCCTCTGTCTCCTGGGGCCACAATAAAGAATACCTGCTTGTCAACTTAAAACTCTGTTGGCGAGTTCCTGGAGATTTCTCCGAATCAGTCAGTCTTCTTGTGATGAAGAGACAGAGGACAAGGCAGGACAAACCCATCGTGCAAAGACCCAAAGAGGTCCTTTATCTGTGGAAACACAAGCATACCCTCATCCCCAGGTTATTAAAGGGAACGGGCCTTCCCATTCATGAGTTTCAAGATTACGTACTTTAATGTGAGCTTTCCCCTGTTCAAAATTCTTAGAACCCCTGGAATGGTGCTGTATAGGAGGTCCATCCTCCGTCCAGCAATTTAAAAAATTCAAAACATAACAAACTTTTGCTATATGTTCTTGTGGGGTTAACTATTAACTCCCCCTTTTTTGTTTCTGCAACATAGTTTTAAGGGTTCTATGTGTGCGTTCAATAATTGCTAGGCCTGTGGGAGAATGTGGAATACCTGTGACATGTTGAATTCCCCACTTTTGAAGAAATGTTTGTGTTTTGTGTGCTATACAACATGGGCCATTATCTGTTTTTATGGATAACTTGACGGGTTAATTTTACAACCACTTTATCAAGGGCGGTGCATGCAGAGGGGGTGAGTGTTGGAGGAGATATCAAACATAGATCCCCCTCCAAAACTTTGAAGAGGTGTCGTGGTTTAAAACCCCACCTCAGTCTCCCGCAGTACCACACACCCCTTTTTCCCCCCCACCTCCCCACTCCCGGAGGGATGGGGAGGAGAACCGGAGGAATATCACTCCCACGGACTGAGATAAAACCAATCCAGCAATTAAGGTATAACACAAATCACTACTGCTACCACTAATAAATCAATGTTAGAGGAAATAAACAAGGAGAGAGAATACGATACCACCCGCCAAAACGAGCCCAACCTGGAAGAGAGCTAACCCCCCCCCTTCCAGCCAAGTTCCAGTTACCTCCCCGAGCATGATGTGCTGTGGTATGGAATACCTCCCTGACTAGCCCAGGCCAGGCGCCCTATCTCTCCCTCCTCCCTGGCAGAGCATGAGCTTAGAAAAGGCCTTGGACAAAACCAAACATTTAAGCAGTAACTCAAAACATACACGCCACCAGCAACCACTCCCAGCCCGAAAGTCAAAACACAGCAGTGCACCAGCTACCAAGAAGGAGAAAAAATGACTGCTACTGCTGAACCCATGACAAGAGGGGATGGAGTTCTTCCATAGATATTCCCAAGAGAGGACGGATCCAATTTATGACTCCTAAGAGTTTTTGTAAATCATTTCAACTCTATTCCTGTCCTCAGGGCGGAATTCTGAAGCTGAATGTTTTGTTCAGATATTTTCCATCCTAAATATTTCCAGGGTGGAGTTTCTTGAATTTTTTCTTCTGCAATTTGGAATCCTGCTGTTGAGACTGCTTTGATCACTTGCCATTTCACTTTTTGGGCTGTTTGTTCTGATTCTGCAGCAATTAAAATGTCATCTGTAAAATGACAGGTTAAAACATTCTCAAAACACTCTCGTATAGGGCTTAAAACTGCCGCTATGAATTGCTGACATAGTGTAGGGCTGTTTTTCATGCTTTGTGGCAATACTTCTGTCGTGGTTTAAACCAAGTCCCCCAACTCCCGGAGAGTTAGGAAGGAAAATCCAAAGAATGTAGCCCCCACAGATTGAGATAAGAACGGTTTAATTGCTAAGGCATAACACAAAACCCCTACTGCCATTTACTACTACAAATAATAATGATACAGCAAACAGCAAGTGAAGAGAATACAACACCCCACCAGCCACCGACCCATAACTCCCTCCACCCTGCCTGGCCGAGCACCGTGTGCTCCCTCCTCCATTTTCCTCCAGAGCCCTACCCCTCCAGCTTTCTCTTTCCCAGTATGCATCCTGGGCATCACGTGCTATGGTATGGAATACCTCATTGCCTAGCCTGGGTCAGGTGCCCTGTCTCTCCTTCCTCCCGGCCTCCCCTCCTCCACCTGGCTGGAAAAAACCTTTAACAAAAACACCCTCAAAACATGCTCAAACCATGACAACTTCTCAATGATATCTTTTATGTGGCTCTGCAGCATTGATTGAAGGCACAGAAAAGGCAAATCACGGTGCATCTGGTGGAGCAAGAGGTATCATGAAAAAACAGTCTTTTAAATCAATGACAATGAGAGTCTACATTTGTGGTAACATTGTTGGCGAGGGGAGCCCAGGTTGCAAAGCTCCCATATCCTCAATGACCTCATTTATCTTTCTTAGGTAATGTAAAAGCCTTTAAGCATTATTTCTCTTCTGAAACACAAAGACAGGGGTGTTCCATGGGCTGGTTGTGGGGACTATGTGACCAGCTTTCAGCTGTTCATCCACCAATTTGTGTAATTGCAGCAGTTTTTCTTTTGGGAGGGGCCACTGATCTACCCACACAGGCTCATATGATTTCCAGGTTAAAGGTGGGACCTGCTGCAAAACAGTGGCCCCTAGGAAAAATCCATACTTAAATGTACTTCCCATTGACTTAAACAGACTCTGTCCTATAGGGTAGGAGATCCGGATAACACGAAAGCCCTAAACGAGGCAGATTTCCCTTCTAGTCCAGAAATAACAACAAGCTCTCTGCTCTGCTTTGAAGAGGTTCAACCACCAATTCCACAATTATCCAGGACAGCAGTGGCAAATAGATTTTTCTGAATTGCAGAGAAAAGGAGGTTACTGATATTTGTTGGTGTTAACAGATACTTTTTCAGGCTGGCCAGAAGCATTCTCTTGTAGAATAAATAATGCAAGACAAGTAATTAAAACATTATTAAATGGAGTACCAGCGGCAATTTCTTCCCACAGAGGCTCACACTTTAGCGCAAATTTGTTACAAGAAATTAGCAAAAAATTAGAAGTTGATTAGCAACTACATGTTCCATACAGACTTCAGGCCAGTGTGCAAGTAAAAAACATGAACCATCCAATTAAACAACAGATATTAAAATATGTCAGGAAATTAAATTATAATGGTACCAAGCCTTAACACTGGCTCTATTAAGAATTCGAACTAAACCTCGGTCAAAAGAAGAGGCTGGCCCATGTAAAATTTTATACGGAAGACCATATCAGTCCCAATTTAATTGAGAAAGACTTCAGTAAGTGGGAGAAGGCTATCTCCTGCAGTTTCTGATCAATCTAGGAAAACAATTAGAAGAAATAAATAAGAGAATAATAGGGACAAGAGCAAGAGGTTTGGATTATCCGATTCATCCTTTAAGATCCGGAGAGAGGGTTAGGAATGTTAGGAATTTTTCAGGAGATCCTCTACAGGAGAAGTGGAGCAGACCATACCAGATATTACTGACCAATTTTACAGAAGTGAAGATAAAGGAACAACCTGCTTGGATACATTATTCAAGAAAAAAGAAAGCACCAGAGCCAGAGAAGACATGGCAGATCGAACCTTCAGGACCCTTTGGATCCATGATTATGGTGTTCTGGTAAGACCACTATATGAACTGTTGAAGGGAAACCCTCGCTCTTTAGAATGGACTGATTCAGCAGAGGGGGCCTTTAGAAATTTCAAAACAGAGCTAATGAGAGCTGCAGTTCTGTGACTTCCGGATGTAACTAAATCCTTTTGGCTATATTCCTATGAAGAACAGGGAATAGCTTTGGGGGTCCTTGCTCGAAAACTAGGACCCTTCAGAAGGGCAGTGACATGTTTTTCAAAACAGCTGGATGAAGCGAGCAAAGGATGGCCCAGATGCCTAAGAGCTGTGGCAGCAGTTGTCATGAATATTGAAGAAGCTCGCAAATACACCTTGGGATAAAAATTACTGTGCTAATGTCCCATGTTGTATCAGCAGTCCTGGAGCAGAAAGGAGCCCACTGGTTATCTCCTTCATGTTTTTTTTAATACCAGGCCACCCTTGTGGAACAAGATGATATAGAAAGTGTGGTCACTAATGTTGTCAATCCAGCATCCTTTTGCAGGAACAATCGACAGAACCACTAACACAAGACAGCTTGGCCACCATAGAGACTGTATATTTGAGCCAACCAGACTTGAAAGAAAAACCTCTGGAAGATGCTGATTCTTGGTTTAATGATGGTAGTAGCTTCATGAAAAATGGTAAACGAAAGGCAGGATATGCCATTAACACCACTTCACAGGTAACAGGGGCTAAACCTTTACCCTCAAATACCTCTGCCCAGAAGGCAGAAATAATAGCATTAATGAGAGCCCTGGAATTGGCTAAAGATAAAAGGATAAATATTTGGACTGATTATGTACATGGTGCTATCTGGAAAGAATGAGGACTTTTCCGAAACCATTTTTGCCCATTGCTAAGTCATTTTAAGCCTTTTTATTTTCCTTTTCTCAAGCATTTTTTGTCAATTTCTAACCCTTTATAAGGCTTTTTTTTTCTCCCCCCCCACCCTTTGCTAGTAATTTTGGCCCATTTTTCCCTGTTTTCAGCCATTTTTGGAAATTTCTAACCTAGTTTTGCCCTTTTCTAAACCCGTTTGAAGCCATTTTTGGCAATTTCTAAAACATTTTTGCCATTTCTATCCTACGTTTGCCCTTTTAAAACTCATTTTAAGCCAGTTTTGGCCATTTCTATCATATATTTGCCAAGTGTCAACCCGGTTTAAGCCATTTGTTTCCTTTTCTCACAAATTTTTGCTCATTTCTTTTCTGTTTTCAGCCATTTTTGGCCATTTCTAAACTAGTTTGGCCCAATTCTAACCCATTTCTTGGCCTTTTCGTGCCCATTTTTTTCCCCATTTCTAAAATGTTTTACGCCTTTTTTGCCATTTCTAGCCCCTTTTTTGCTCATTTCTAACCCGCTTGAAGCAATTTTTGGCCATTTCTAACCTTTTTTATGCCACTTTTGGCTATTTCAAAGCCACATTTTGCCCTCGCTAACCCATTTTTTTTTTGCACTTCTAAGTCATTTTAAGTAGGTTTTGGCCGTTTCTAACCCAGTTCTGCCCAATTCTAACCCATTTGAAGCCATTTTTGGCTCTGTCTCGATAATTTTTGCCCTTTCTGTCTCATTTTTTTTCTAATCCATTTTTGCCATTTCTAAACTGTTTTAAGCCAATGCTTGCCTTTTCTGACCCATTTTTGTGCATTTCTAACCCGTTTTCAGCCATTTTTACCCACTTCTAACCTGCCAGAAACCGCCTTTGGCCATTTCTCCCCCTTTTATTTTTGCACATTTCTAACCCCTTGAAAGCCATTTTTGGCTATGTCTCAATAATTTTTCTCCTTTCTGGCTCGTTTTTTCCCCACTTCTAATCCATTCTTGCCTATTTCTAAACCGTTTGAAGCCAATGTTTGCCTTATCCGAACCATTTTTGCCCCTTTCTAACCTGTCTGAAGCCAGTTTGGTCTATTTCTTGCCCATTTCTGGCCACATCTATCCTGTTTACAGCCCTATTTGGTCATTTCTAACATAAGTTTGCCATCTCAACCCCTTTAATGCTATTTTCGTCTATTTCTAGACCAATTTGGGGCTTTTCTATCCCGTTTTGCTCATTTCTAAGCCTTTTTAAGCCACTTTTTCCCTTTTCTTACTCGTTTTTGCCCATTTCTCACCTGTTTTCAGCCCTTTTTGCCCATTTCTAACCAGATTTAAACTACCTTTGGCCATTGCTAACCCATTTTTACCCACTTCTAACCTGTCCGAAACCATTTTTGTCCATTGCTAAGTCATTTTAAGCCTTTTTATTTTCCTTTTCTAAAGCATTTTTTGTCAATTTCTAACCCTTTATAAGGCTTTTTTTTTCTCCCCCCCCACCCTTTGCTAGTAATTTTGGCCCATTTTTCCCTGTTTTCAGCCATTTTTGGAAATTTCTAACCTAGTTTTGCCCTTTTCTAAACCCGTTTGAAGCCATTTTTGGCAATTTCTAAAACATTTTTGCCATTTCTATCCTACGTTTGCCCTTTTAAAACTCATTTTAAGCCAGTTTTGGCCATTTCTATCATATATTTGCCAAGTGTCAACCCGGTTTAAGCCATTTGTTTCCTTTTCTCACAAATTTTTGCTCATTTCTTTTCTGTTTTCAGCCGTTTTTGGCCATTTCTAAACTAGTTTGGCCCAATTCTAACCCATTTCTTGGCCTTTTCGTGCCCATTTCTTTCCCATTTCTAAAATGTTTTACGCCTTTTTTGCCATTTCTAGCCCCTTTTTTGCGCATTTCTAACCCGCTTGAAGCAATTTTTGGCCATTTCTAACCTTTTTTATGCCACTTTTGGCTATTTCAAAGCCACATTTTGCCCTCGCTAACCCATTTTTTTTTTTGCACTTCTAAGTCATTTTAAGTAGGTTTTGGCCGTTTCTAACCCAGTTCTGCCCAATTCTAACCCATTTGAAGCCATTTTTGGCTCTGTCTCGATAATTTTTGCCCTTTCTGTCTCATTTTTTTTTCCCAGTTCTAATCCATTTTTGCCATTTCTAAACTGTTTTAAGCCAATGCTTGCCTTTTCTGACCCATTTTTGTGCATTTCTAACCCGTTTTCAGCCATTTTTACCCACTTCTAACCTGCCAGAAACCGCCTTTGGCCATTTCTCCCCCTTTTATTTTTGCACATTTCTAACCCCTTGAAAGCCATTTTTGGCTATGTCTCAATAATTTTTCTCCTTTCTGGCTCGTTTTTTTCCCCACTTCTAATCCATTCTTGCCTATTTCTAAACCGTTTGAAGCCAATGTTTGCCTTATCCGAACCATTTTTGCCCCTTTCTAACCTGTCTGAAGCCAGTTTGGTCTATTTCTTGCCCATTTCTGGCCACATCTATCCTGTTTACAGCCCTATTTGGTCATTTCTAACATAAGTTTGCCATCTCAACCCCTTTAATGCTATTTTTGTCTATTTCTAGACCAATTTGGGGCTTTTCTATCCCGTTTTGCTCATTTCTAAGCCTTTTTAAGCCACTTTTTCCCTTTTCTTACTCGTTTTTTGCCCATTTCTCACCTGTTTTCAGCCCTTTTTGCCCATTTCTAACCAGATTTAAACTACCTTTGGCCATTGCTAACCCATTTTTACCCACTTCTAACCTGTCCGAAACCATTTTTGTCCATTGCTAAGTCATTTTAAGCCTTTTTATTTTCCTTTTCTAAAGCTTTTTTTGTCAATTTCTAACCCTTTTTAAGCCTTTTTTTTCCCCCCCCCCCCCACCCTTTGCTAGTAATTTTGGCCCATTTTTCCCTGTTTTCAGCCATTTTTGGAAATTTCTAACCTAGTTTTGCCCTTTTCTAAACCCGTTTGAAGCCATTTTTGGCAATTTCTAAAACATTTTTGCCATTTCTATCCTACGTTTGCCCTTTTAAAACTCATTTTAAGCCAGTTTTGGCCATTTCTATCATATATTTGCCAAGTGTCAACCCGGTTTAAGCCATTTGTTTCCTTTTCTCACAAATTTTTGCTCATTTCTTTTCTGTTTTCAGCCGTTTTTGGCCATTTCTAAACTAGTTTGGCCCAATTCTAACCCATTTCTTGGCCTTTTCGTGCCCATTTCTTTCCCATTTCTAAAATGTTTTACGCCTTTTTTGCCATTTCTAGCCCCTTTTTTGCGCATTTCTAACCCGCTTGAAGCAATTTTTGGCCATTTCTAACCTTTTTTATGCCACTTTTGGCTATTTCAAAGCCACATTTTGCCCTCGCTAACCCTTTTTTTTTTTGCACTTCTAAGTCATTTTAAGTAGGTTTTGGCCGTTTCTAACCCAGTTCTGCCCAATTCTAACCCATTTGAAGCCATTTTTGGCTCTGTCTCGATAATTTTTGCCCTTTCTGTCTCATTTTTTTTTTCTAATCCATTTTTGCCATTTCTAAACTGTTTTAAGCCAATGCTTGCCTTTTCTGACCCATTTTTGTGCATTTCTAACCCGTTTTCAGCCATTTTTACCCACTTCTAACCTGCCAGAAACCGCCTTTGGCCATTTCTCCCCCTTTTATTTTTGCACATTTCTAACCCCTTGAAAGCCATTTTTGGCTATGTCTCAATAATTTTTCTCCTTTCTGGCTCGTTTTTTTCCCCACTTCTAATCCATTCTTGCCTATTTCTAAACCGTTTGAAGCCAATGTTTGCCTTATCCGAACCATTTTTGCCCCTTTCTAACCTGTCTGAAGCCAGTTTGGTCTATTTCTTGCCCATTTCTGGCCACATCTATCCTGTTTACAGCCCTATTTGGTCATTTCTAACATAAGTTTGCCATCTCAACCCCTTTAATGCTATTTTCGTCTATTTCTAGACCAATTTGGGGCTTTTCTATCCCGTTTTGCTCATTTCTAAGCCTTTTTTAAGCCACTTTTCCCCTTTTCTTACTCGTTTTTTGCCCATTTCTCACCTGTTTTCAGCCCTTTTTGCCCATTTCTAACCAGATTTAAACTACCTTTGGCCATTGCTAACCCATTTTTACCCACTTCTAACCTGTCCGAAACCATTTTTGTCCATTGCTAAGTCATTTTAAGCCTTTTTATTTTCCTTTTCTAAAGCTTTTTTTGTCAATTTCTAACCCTTTTTAAGCCTTTTTTTTCTCCCCCCCCCCCACCCTTTGCTAGTAATTTTGGCCCATTTTTCCCTGTTTTCAGCCATTTTTGGAAATTTCTAACCTAGTTTTGCCCTTTTCTAAACCCGTTTGAAGCCATTTTTGGCAATTTCTAAAACATTTTTGCCATTTCTATCCTACGTTTGCCCTTTTAAAACTCATTTTAAGCCAGTTTTGGCCATTTCTATCATATATTTGCCAAGTGTCAACCCGGTTTAAGCCATTTGTTTCCTTTTCTCACAAATTTTTGCTCATTTCTTTTCTGTTTTCAGCCCGTTTTTGGCCATTTCTAAACTAGTTTGGCCCAATTCTAACCCATTTCTTGGCCTTTTCGTGCCCATTTCTTTCCCATTTCTAAAATGTTTTACGCCTTTTTTGCCATTTCTAGCCCCTTTTTTGCGCATTTCTAACCCGCTTGAAGCAATTTTTGGCCATTTCTAACCTTTTTTATGCCACTTTTGGCTATTTCAAAGCCACATTTTGCCCTCGCTAACCCATTTTTTTTTTTGCACTTCTAAGTCATTTTAAGTAGGTTTTGGCCGTTTCTAACCCAGTTCTGCCCAATTCTAACCCATTTGAAGCCATTTTCGGCTCTGTCTCGATAATTTTTGCCCTTTCTGTCTCATTTTTTTTCCCAGTTCTAATCCATTTTTGCCATTTCTAAACTGTTTTAAGCCAATGCTTGCCTTTTCTGACCCATTTTTGTGCATTTCTAACCCGTTTTCAGCCATTTTTACCCACTTCTAACCTGCCAGAAACCGCCTTTGGCCATTTCTCCCCCTTTTATTTTTGCACATTTCTAACCCCTTGAAAGCCATTTTTGGCTATGTCTCAATAATTTTTCATCTTTCTGGCTCGTTTTTTCCCCACTTCTAATCCATTCTTGCCTATTTCTAAACCGTTTGAAGCCAATGTTTGCCTTATCCGAACCATTTTTTGCCCCTTTCTAACCTGTCTGAAGCCAGTTTGGTCTATTTCTTGCCCATTTCTGGCCACATCTATCCTGTTTACAGCCCTATTTGGTCATTTCTAACATAAGTTTGCCATCTCAACCCCTTTAATGCTATTTTCGTCTATTTCTAGACCAATTTGGGGCTTTTCTATCCCGTTTTGCTCATTTCTAAGCCTTTTTAAGCCACTTTTTCCCTTTTCTTACTCGTTTTTTGCCCATTTCTCACCTGTTTTCAGCCCTTTTTGCCCATTTCTAACCAGATTTAAACTACCTTTGGCCATTGCTAACCCATTTTTACCCACTTCTAACCTGTCCGAAACCATTTTTGTCCATTGCTAAGTCATTTTAAGCCTTTTTATTTTCCTTTTCTAAAGCTTTTTTTGTCAATTTCTAACCCTTTTTAAGCCTTTTTTTTCTCCCCCCCCCCCACCCTTTGCTAGTAATTTTGGCCCATTTTTCCCTGTTTTCAGCCATTTTTGGAAATTTCTAACCTAGTTTTTGCCCTTTTCTAAACCCGTTTGAAGCCATTTTTGGCAATTTCTAAAACATTTTTGCCATTTCTATCCTACGTTTGCCCTTTTAAAACTCATTTTAAGCCAGTTTTGGCCATTTCTATCATATATTTGCCAAGTGTCAACCCGGTTTAAGCCATTTGTTTCCTTTTCTCACAAATTTTTGCTCATTTCTTTTCTGTTTTCAGCCGTTTTTGGCCATTTCTAAACTAGTTTGGCCCAATTCTAACCCATTTCTTGGCCTTTTCGTGCCCATTTCTTTCCCATTTCTAAAATGTTTTACCGCCTTTTTTGCCATTTCTAGCCCCTTTTTTGCGCATTTCTAACCCGCTTGAAGCAATTTTTGGCCATTTCTAACCTTTTTTATGCCACTTTTGGCTATTTCAAAGCCACATTTTGCCCCTCGCTAACCCATTTTTTTTTTGCACTTCTAAGTCATTTTAAGTAGGTTTTGGCCGTTTCTAACCCAGTTCTGCCCAATTCTAACCCATTTGAAGCCATTTTTGGCTCTGTCTCGATAATTTTTTGCCCTTTCTGTCTCATTTTTTTTTTTCTAATCCATTTTTTGCCATTTCTAAACTGTTTTAAGCCAATGCTTGCCTTTTCTGACCCATTTTTTGTGCATTTCTAACCCGTTTTCAGCCATTTTTACCCACTTCTAACCTGCCAGAAACCGCCTTTGGCCATTTCTGCCCCTTTTATTTTTGCACATTTCTAACCCCTTGAAAGCCATTTTTGGCTATTTCTCAATAATTTTTCATCTTTCTGGCTCGTTTTTTCCCCCAATCTAATCCATTCTTGCCTATTTCTAAACCGTTTGAAGCCAATGTTTGCCTTATCCGAACCATTTTTGCCCCTTTCTAACCTGTCTGAAGCCAGTTTGGTCTATTTCTTGCCCATTTCTGGCCATATCTATCCTGTTTACAGCCCTATTTGGTCATTTCTAACATAAGTTTGCCATCTCAACCCCTTTAATGCTATTTTCGTCTATTTCTAGACCAATTTGGGGCTTTTCTATCCCATTTTGCTCATTTCTAAGCCTTTTTAAGCCACTTTTTCCCTTTTCTTACTCGTTTTTTGCCCATTTTCTCACCTGTTTTCAGCCCTTTTTGCCCATTTCTAACCAGATTTAAACTACCTTTGGCCATTGCTAACCCATTTTTACCCACTTCTAACCTGTCCGAAACCATTTTTGTCCATTGCTAAGTCATTTTAAGCCTTTTTATTTTCCTTTTCTAAAGCTTTTTTTGTCAATTTCTAACCCTTTTTAAGCCTTTTTTTCTCCCCCCCCCCCACCCTTTGCTAGTAATTTTGGCCCATTTTTCCCTGTTTTCAGCCATTTTTGGAAATTTCTAACCTAGTTTTGCCCTTTTCTAAACCCGTTTGAAGCCATTTTTGGCAATTTCTAAAACATTTTTGCCATTTCTATCCTACGTTTGCCCTTTTAAAACTCATTTTAAGCCAGTTTTGGCCATTTCTATCATATATTTGCCAAGTGTCCAACCCGGTTTTAAGCCATTTGTTTCCTTTTCTCACAAATTTTTGCTCATTTCTTTTCTGTTTTCAGCCGTTTTTTGGCCATTTCTAAACTAGTTTGGCCCAATTCTAACCCATTTCTTGGCCTTTTCGTGCCCATTTCTTTCCCATTTCTAAAATGTTTTACGCCTTTTTTGCCATTTCTAGCCCCTTTTTTGCTCATTTCTAACCCGCTTGAAGCAATTTTTGGCCATTTCTAACCTTTTTTATGCCACTTTTGGCTATTTCAAAGCTACATTTTGCCCTCGCTAACCCATTTTTTTTTTGCACTTCTAAGTCATTTTAAGTAGGTTTTGGCCGTTTTCTAACCCAGTTTCTGCCCAATTCTAACCCATTTGAAGCCATTTTTGGCTCTGTCTCGATAATTTTTTGCCCTTTCTGTCTCATTTTTTTTTTCTAATCCATTTTTTGCCATTTCTAAACTGTTTTAAGCCAATGCTTGCCTTTTCTGACCCATTTTTGTGCATTTCTAACCCGTTTTCAGCCATTTTTTACCCACTTCTAACCTGCCAGAAACCGCCTTTGCCATTTCTCCCCCTTTTATTTTTGCACATTTCTAACCCCTTGAAAGCCATTTTTGGCTATGTCTCAATAATTTTTCTCCTTTCTGGCTCGTTTTTTCCCCACTTCTAATCCATTCTTGCCTATTTCTAAACCGTTTGAAGCCAATGTTTGCCTTATCCGAACCATTTTTGCCCCTTTCTAACCTGTCTGAAGCCAGTTTGGTCTATTTTCTTGCCCATTTCTGGCCACATCTATCCTGTTTACAGCCCTATTTGGTCATTTCTAACATAAGTTTTCCATCTCAACCCCTTTAATGCTATTTTCGTCTATTTCTAGACCAATTTGGGGCTTTTCTATCCCATTTTGCTCATTTCTAAGCCTTTTTAAGCCACTTTTTCCCTTTTCTTACTCGTTTTTGCCCATTTCTCACCTGTTTTCAGCCCTTTTTTGCCCATTTCTATAACCAGATTTAAAACTACCTTTGGCCATTGCTAACCCATTTTTACCCACTTCTAACCTGTCCGAAACCATTTTTGTCCATTGCTAAGTCATTTTAAGCCTTTTTTATTTTCCTTTTCTAAAGCTTTTTTTGTCAATTTCTAACCCTTTATAAGGCTTTTTTTTTCTCCCCCCCCACCCTTTGCTAGTAATTTTGGCCCATTTTTCCCTGTTTTCAGCCATTTTTGGAAATTTCTAACCTAGTTTTTGCCCTTTTCTAAACCCGTTTGAAGCCATTTTTGGCAATTTCTAAAACATTTTTGCCATTTCTATCCTACGTTTGCCCTTTTAAAACTCATTTTAAGCCAGTTTTGGCCATTTCTATCATATATTTGCCAAGTGTCAACCCGGTTTTAAGCCATTTGTTTCCTTTTTCTCACAAATTTTTGCTCATTTCTTTTCTGTTTTCAGCCGTTTTTGGCCATTTCTAAACTAGTTTGGCCCAATTCTAACCCATTTCTGGGCCTTTTCGTGCCCATTTCTTTCCCATTTCTAAAATGTTTTACGCCTTTTTTGCCATTTCTAGCCCTTTTTTGCGCATTTCTAACCCGCTTGAAGCAATTTTGGCCATTTCTAACCTTTTTTATGCCACGTTTTGGCTATTTCAAAGCTACATTTTGCCCTCGCTAACCCATTTTTTTTTTTGCACTTCTAAGTCATTTTAAGTAGGTTTTGGCCGTTTCTAACCCAGTTCTGCCCAATTCTAAACCCATTTGAAGCCATTTTGGCTCTGTCTCGATAATTTTTGCCCTTTCTGTCTCATTTTTTTTTTCTAATCCATTTTTGCCATTTCTAAACTGTTTTAAGCCAATGCTTGCCTTTTCTGACCCATTTTTTGTGCATTTCTAACCCGTTTTCAGCCATTTTTACCCACTTCTAACCTGCCAGAAACCGCCTTTGGCCATTTCTGCCCCTTTTATTTTTGCACATTTCTAACCCCTGAAAGCCATTTTGGCTATGTCTCAATAATTTTTCTCCTTTCTGGCTCGTTTTTCCCCACTTCTAATCCATTCTTGCCTATTTCTAAACCGTTTGAAGCCAATGTTTGCCTTATCCGAACCATTTTTGCCCCTTTCTAACCTGTCTGAAGCCAGTTTGGTCTATTTCTTGCCCATTTCTGGCCAAATCTATCCTGTTTACAGCCCTATTTGGTCATTTCTAACATAAGTTTGCCATCTCAACCCCTTTAATGCTATTTTCGTCTATTTCTAGACCAATTTGGGGCTTTTCTATCCCATTTTGCTCATTTCTAAGCCTTTTTAAGCCACTTTTTCCCTTTTCTTACTCGTTTTTTGCCCATTTCTCACCTGTTTTCAGCCCTTTTTGCCCATTTCTAACCAGATTTAAAACTACCTTTGGCCATTGCTAACCCATTTTTACCCACTTCTAACCTGTCCGAAAACCATTTTTGTCCATTGCTAAGTCATTTTAAGCCTTTTTATTTTCCTTTTCTAAAGCATTTTTTTGTCAATTTCTAACCCTTTATAAGGCTTTTTTTTTTCTCCCCCCCCACCCTTTGCTAGTAATTTTGGCCCATTTTTCCCTGTTTTCAGCCATTTTTGGAAATTTCTAACCTAGTTTTGCCCTTTTCTAAACCCGTTTGAAGCCATTTTTGGCAATTTCTAAAACATTTTTGCCATTTCTATCCTACGTTTGCCCTTTTAAAACTCATTTTAAGCCAGGTTTTGGCCGTTTCTATCATATATTTGCCAAGTGTCAACCCGGTTTAAGCCATTTGTTTCCTTTTCTCACAAATTTTTGCTCATTTCTTTTCTGTTTTCAGCCGTTTTTGGCCATTTCTAAACTAGTTTGGCCCAATTCTAACCCATTTCTTGGCCTTTTCGTGCCCATTTCTTTCCCATTTCTAAAATGTTTTACGCCTTTTTTTGCCATTTCTAGCCCCTTTTTTGCGCATTTCCTAACCGCTTGAAGCAATTTTTGGCCATTCTAACCTTTTTTATGCCACTTTTGGCTATTTCAAAGCCACATTTTGCCCTCGCTAACCCATTTTTTTTTTTGCACTTCTAAGTCATTTTAAGTAGGTTTTGGCCGTTTCTAACCCAGTTCTGCCCAATTCTAACCCATTTGAAGCCATTTTTGGCTCTGTCTCGATAATTTTTGCCCTTTCTGTCTCATTTTTTTTTTTTCTAATCCATTTTGTTGCCATTTCTAAACTGTTTTAAGCCAATGCTTGCCGTTTCTGACCCATTTTTGTGCATTTCTAACCCGTTTTCAGCCATTTTTACCCACTTCTAAACCTGCCAGAAAACCGCCTTTGGCCATTTGCTCCCCCTTTTATTTTTGCACATTTCTAACCCCTTGAAAGCCCATTTTTGGCTATGTCTCAATAATTTTTCTCCTTTCTGGCTCGTTTTTTCCCCACTTCTAATCCATTCTTGCCTATTTCTAAAACCGTTTGAAGCCAATGTTTGCCTTATCCGAACCATTTTTTGCCCCTTTCTAACCTGTCTGAAGCCATGTTTGGTCTATTTCTTGCCCATTTCTGGCCACATCTATCCTGTTTACAGCCCTATTTGGTCATTTCTAACATAAGTTTTGCCATCTCAACCCTTTAATGCTATTTTCGTCTATTTCTAGACCAATTTGGGGCTTTTCTATCCCATTTTGCTCATTTCTAAGCCTTTTTTAAGCCACTTTTTCCCCTTTTCTTACTCGTTTTTTTGCCCATTTCCTCACCTGTTTTTCAGCCCTTTTGCCCATTTCTAACCAGATTTAAACTACCTTTGGCCATTGCTAACCCATTTTTACCCACTTCTAACCTGTCCGAAAACCATTTTTGTCCATTGCTAAGTCATTTTAAGCCTTTTTATTTTCCTTTTCTAAAGCTTTTTTTGTCAATTTCTAACCCTTTATAAGGCTTTTTTTTTTCTCCCCCCCCACCCTTTGCTAGTAATTTTGGCCCATTTTTCCCTGTTTTTCAGCCATTTTTTGGAAATTTCTAACCTAGTTTTGCCCCTTTTCTAAACCCGTTTTGAAGCCATTTTTGGGCAATTTCTAAAACATTTTTTGCCATTTCTATCCTACGTTTGCCCTTTTAAAACTCATTTTAAGCCAGTTTTGGCCATTTCTATCATATATTTGCCAAGTGTCAACCCGGTTTAAGCCATTGTTTTCCTTTTCTCACAAATTTTTGCTCATTTCTTTTCTGTTTTCAGCCGTTTTTGGCCATTTCTAAACTAGTTTGGCCCAATTCTAACCCATTTCTTGGCCTTTTCGTGCCCATTTCTTTTCCCATTTCTAAAATGTTTTACGCCTTTTTTGCCATTTTCTAGCCCCTTTTTTTGCTCATTTCTAACCCGCTTGAAGCAATTTTTGGCCATTTCTAACCTTTTTTATTGCCACTTTTGGCTATTTCAAAGCCACATTTTGCCCTCGCTACTAACCCATTTTTTTTTTGCACTTCTAAGTTCATTTTAAGTAGGTTTTGGCCGTTTCTAACCCAGTTCTGCCCAATTCTAACCCATTTGAAGCCATTTTTGGCTCTGTCTCGATAATTTTTGCCCTTTCTGTCTCATTTTTTTTTCTAATCCATTTTTGCCATTTCTAAACTGTTTTAAGCCAATGCTTGCCTTTTCTGACCCATTTTTGTGCATTTCTAACCCGTTTTCAGCCATTTTTAACCCACTTCTAACCTGCCAGAAACCGCCTTTTGG